>NC_041390.1:465007892-465091037 GCF_002162155.2 Triticum dicoccoides
CCCCGCCTCGAGTTCTAACACCCAAAGCCAAGGTCAGGTGCTTCGGACCTTCAATCATGTCCGGATCCAGCCTTCAAGGCCGGTGGATGTCTTCCTCCGTCACGGAGGAGGACATCAAGAAGTTGAGGGAGGACAGATATCTAACCGCAGAAATTTCGCATAGGCTGCCCGCCCGAGGGCAGGTCATCCCTACTCCCGAACCCAACAAGAGCGTTGTGTTCGTCTCCCACTTCCTCCGAGGACTAGGCCTCGCTCTGGATCCCTTTGTCAGGGGTCTTATGTTCTATTACGGGCTGGATTTTCATGATCTGGCCCCGGACTCCCTTCTTCACATCTCATCATTTATTGTCGTTTGTGAGGCCTTCCTCCGCATTACCCCTCACTTCGGCTTGTGGCTCAAGACCTTCGATGTGAAGCCGAAGATGGTCGAGGGACAGTATGCAGCGTGCGAAGGTGCTTTAATAAGCAAAATTGCTGATGCTCCATGGCCAAAGGGTTCCTTTCCAGAGGTGTCCGAATTGTGGCAACGGGAGTGGTTTTACGTCCCAGCTCCCCGAAGTGCCAAGTGGGTAGCTGCCCCCACCTTTCGCTCGGGCCCTCCACCACAACTGACGTCATGGATCAGAAGGGGACTGAGCTGGGGTCCAGCCAAGGACGTGCCAATACTGCAGAGTCGTATCCAAGATCTCTTCGAGGGAGATTTCAGTCTGGTTATGGTAATGCAAGTCATGCTGGTTCGTCGAGTCCAGCCTTGCAAACGCCGGTCCCTCCGCATGTGGGAATTCAACCCGGAAGGACTGCGCACTATTCAGAATTTCCTCGGCCTGACGCACGAGGAGATGTACAAATCGTTCTTTGGACTCCGAATAGAGTGTCCGGACACTACCAAGGACTTGGACCTGAGCAGCAACCGCGTCGCTACCCAAGTAAGTAATCCCATGGCCGAACACATTGTCCTTTTATTTATCATGACATCATTTTGAAGAGTCGCTCTTTGACCAGGACTGGATAACAAAGGCGAAGATGATCCGGTGCTCGGCCCCCCTTCCTGAAGGCTTGGAGAATCCGGTGCTGGAAAAGATGCTCGAGCCAGCACCTTGCCTGGTGCCCTCAAAGGAAGATGAAGGGGGGGAATAAAGAGGGCGAAAGCGGCCTCCATCGCTACCTATTCCAACCGAGGGAATGAGTGCCTCCACGAGGGAGGATAACTAAGGGGAAGAATCTGACATTCTCTCTCTCCGGGGAAGGAAGAGGACTACCTCCGAAGATCCGGAAATCAAGGTTTCCAAATGAGATAAGAAATCTCCGCCAGAGGGTCCTGCCTCGGTAGGTGTTCTTGCCGCAGAATGTCCGCGCGGGGATCAGCCCTCTAACGAGCTGTAAGTGATCAAAAGGTATTTAATAGTGAAGATATCCTACCTTACTTCTGAGGAAAATAACCGAAGTATTTATCTTGCAGTTTGGATCTTAGCCCTTCTCAGCTGAGCTCGTGTTCGGGGGATCTTCTTCCGGAGATGATGGAAAGTGAAACGCCTCCCCCTGCCACACCGCCTTACGAAGCGGGCGTCCCTGAGGTGTCGTCGCGGAGGGCTTCTCCTGATCCGGCAAGGCCAGAAGGTAATCGTATGGCCACCCGAAGTCCTCAGTATCCAGCTCTCGAAGAGAGAATCAAAAGAGTCCGGCATCGTCTGGTGCGCGGTCGGATGTACGGAGGGATCTGCTGGAGAAGGCAGCTATCTCAGAAGAGCACCGCACATTGATGGGTACAGTGATTGAAAGGATTTCGTCCGCCGAAAGCGGGCTGCATGAAGCCTTTATGAGTCTACTGACGGGTTTTGAGGTACGTGAAATGATGTATATTTTTGAAAGTACCACACATTTTTAGATGTGCCCTGTGTAGATAGTAGCCCCTGAGACTCTGGTTGTCGTCGAAAACGGTGGCAAATAGAGGATCATAGTCCCAGGCAAAAACTAGACTACCTATATGTGCAGGTGGTGGAAGCTCCGGTGGCTAGCCGGACTGATGGGTATGCCGAACTAAAGCGGCAGATGCCAACATCGTGCTTGTCAACAAGCGGCTTGACGAGGCATAGAGTGAGTGGCCTTTCTGGTGATCGTCACATAATAAGAGCAGCATGATGCCAATATCTTTAATATGTTGTGACTGCAGATGGAGCGGCCACCGTGGAGACCCTTCGGGCGGAGCTTGCCCGAGCCAAGGAGCAAGCAAGGAGTAGCAATGCGGCTGCTTTGCAAGCGGCCGAAGAGTTAAGGGCTGAGCAGGCCGCACATTGTGAAAGCAAAGAGAAAATGGCCAAGATGGTTGTGGAGTTAAAAATATGCTGCTGACCGTTACCGGATTCTTGAAGAGGAAAACCAGGCAAAGGCGGCGGACCTAGAGAAGGCCCGGGTGGCTGCCAAGGAAGCCCACTCCAAAATTAGAGCGACGAAGGAGGAGCTGAATCAAGCTGCGGATATCGTTTCTGGGAAGCCCTTCTTGTTGCGGACTAAGTTCGGAGATCCAAAGTATGCTCCTCTGGACCGGCTATGGAGTTCTGCGGATGCGTACATGGATTTGGCTGCCAGCGCTGCTGATGTCGCCGAGTACTTCAAGGATCAGAAAGGCCCCGAAGTGGAGAAGCTGTTCTGGTCACAGTTTCACGCTCCAGTCCGTCCGCTGCTGCTGAATGAGCGATTGACCGGTTGGGCCGAGCTCCATAGATTATCCGCACTGGCCATGAGGTCCGTTGTGGATCATTTGTGGCCTGGAGGGCCAAGGCCGAATAGCTACTTTAGCTTAGTGCAACAGTTCCTTGGCGTTGTGCCACTCATCGATGCTATAAAGAGGTCTGCGTGCATAGAAGGCTCGCGGATGGCCCTTGCCCGTGTCAAAACATACTGGGCGGAGATGGATGCCACCACTGTTGTGGCACAGCGTTCGGCCATAGGCCGAGTGACTACCGAGCACTATTTTGAAGAAGTTCTTGAAGGCGCTCGTTCGATAGAGGCCGAGTGCTCGAAGAATATTATGTTTGAGTGACATGTATTCCCATTGTAAAAACAATGTTTTATTAAGTTTATCAAGGCTGTATTTATACTTTTGCCCGAAAGTATTATGATGCCTCATGTGCAGCCGTTTATGTATATATGTATATAACCTGAAAGATTGCAGTCGTCGGCTTCAGCCCCCACGCATATAATGCGGGGGTGTTCACAGAAGACGCATGTTCACACTTGACCCAACGTCTTGGTCCATTAAGGAGGTGATAGCGCAGTGAACTAGGCAACCGAACTATAATGCTTTAACACTTTCACTTAGCCAGAGGAGTTTGACAGTGGGGCTACTATATAGCCCCTGGTGGCTCCGCACTCATCCGAATTCGGGGTGCGTACATGCCCGGCCGGAAAACGGCCCTTCGTTAAGGCAGAGGAATCCCGAAGATTCCGATAGGTCATCGAGTGGTTGACCAGTCTCATGCTATATCATGACAGTCAGTTTTCGGCTTTCTCTATTGAGGTGCTCGTCCAGATGAACCAGGGCACAATCGCAGTAGTTCTCCTGGTGCCGCCTTAGCCGATAGAGCGGAATTTAAGGCAGCAAAACACAGGAGCTGGGCAAACCCAACATTTGACCAAAGACATGATTCAGAGCTGATGCATATAAGGCCAAACTCACGACGCCGCACACTCCCTAAAGTATTCGGTCTTTATGGTGTAAACCGGGCCTAAACAGTGCCCTTTGTAATAAGCCCCTGGTGTCCAGGTACGTGCAATATTCTGATGTGGCCACATGCCAATACATCAGCATCCTTCTCAATTGTACTGAGAATCCGAGGGATGTGTATCAACAAGAGACAGTAAAAAAGGTTTACGCAGGGTCTTAATCTAAAAAAGAATCCTTGGAACGGGTCCCTGCTGCACGTCTGCGCCTGTGTCTCCGTTGTGCCATATTCTGGATGGGTGTAGCACGATGGTCATCTGTAAAAGAGAGGAACTTAGTTGAAAATTTTCCGTGCAAAAGGTAAGTTATACTAAATAAACAAGATATAGTTCAAAATGAGTAAAGTTGAGCCTGATTGCCACTTGTGCGCACGCGTTGAGCCCCTTGTATTATAATAGGGGTATAGCCATCAAACCTATATCAATTACATATAGCTGCACCGGACTCGTCCAACCGTGTCTGTGGCCTTAACCACCTGTCAGATGTTTTAGTTGGTGAGGCCCTTTGGTGTGCGGCTGCCAAGGCAGCCGCACGGTCTTCCACGCGCAAGGAGTGCTCAATATTTCCATTTACTGTAATGATGCCACATGGACCGGGCATCTTAAGCATGAGGGAAGCGTAATGCTGTATTGCGTTAAAGCGAGCGAAAGCTTCGCGTCCGAGTAGTGCTTGATAGCCACTTTGGCGGAGCGATGTGGAAGGTTAAATTTTCGCTGCGGAAGTTATCGGGGAAGCCGAATATAACCTCTAGTAGCAGGGAGCCCGTGCAATGGGCCTCTAGGCCTGGCGTTACTCCTTTAAAGGTAGTATTGCTGCGGCTAATTTTTGTTGGGTCTATCTCCATTTTGCGGACTGTGTCCTGATATATCAGGTTTAGACTGTTGCCACCGTCCATCAGGACTCGTGTGAAGTGGTATCCGTCAATTATTGGGTCTAATACCAAGGCAGCCCATCCTGCACGCCGGATACTTGCCGAGTAATCTCGATGGTCGAAGGTGACCGGTTGGAACGACCAGTGGT
This sequence comes from Triticum dicoccoides, assembly GCF_002162155.2. NCBI lineage: Eukaryota > Viridiplantae > Streptophyta > Magnoliopsida > Poales > Poaceae > Triticum > Triticum dicoccoides. Next base: position 465,012,634 of record NC_041390.1, read on the forward strand.
AGGACTCCGCGGTGATAGGCCCTGGGGCATGTGTCTCTAGGAGTGCCGCTTTGTTTCTCCCCCTTTGTCACGTGTAATACGTTTACTGTTTTGACTTCTGGTGGGAACTTCTTCTGTTCCCCAGTGCTTTGCTTGCGATGCTCGTCCTCGTCTTTGCTTGGTGTATCCAGCCCCTTGTGTTCGGCGTTAAGCTTGCCGGACTGCTTGAAGACCCAACATTCTCTATGGGTATGATTTGCAGGTTTATTGGGGGTGCTATGCATCTGACATATTTGGTCTAGAATCTTGTTTAGGCTGGACAATTCATCTCTGTTGCCTTTGGGGGCAGCTTTTGCTGGCCTGGATGAGAGCTTTTGAATCCGGCGTTTACCGTTGTGCTCTTCAGGCTGTCTTCTTTATTCCGGCGCTTGTTTTTGTTGCGTCATGATTTCTCGTTTCCGTCCCTGACTTCGGATGTATGTGGGTCGCTGGTGCTGCATCGGGCTAACCAGCTGTCTTCACCCGCGCAAAAGCGGGTCATGAGGCTTGTTAATGCTGCCATTGTTCTTGGTTTTTCTTGGCCGAGGTGTCTGGCAAGCCATTCGTCTCGAATGCTGTGCTTGAAAGCTGTTAAGGCTTCGGTGTCCGGACAGTCGGCTATTTGGTTCTTTTTAGTGAGGAACCTGTTCCAAAGCTTTCGGGCTGACTCTCCGGGCTGTTGACTTATATGACTTAAATCGTCTGCATCTGGTGGTCGGACATAGGTCCCTTGAAAATTTGCCCGAAAGGCGTCTTCGAGCTCTTCCCAGCTTCCAATGGAATTTTCGGGGAGGCTTTTAAGCCAGTGCCGAGCTGGCCCTTTGAGCTTGAGGGGTAAGTACTTGATGGCGTGGAGATCGTCTCCTCGAGCCATATGGATATGGAGGATGTAGTCCTCAATCCAGACCCCAGGGTCTGTCGTTCCATCGTACGCCTCTATGTTTATGGGTTTGAATCCCTCTAGAAATTCATGGTCCAGCACCTCATCGGTGAAACATAGGGGGTGTGCAGCACCCCTGTATTTGGGTGTACCATGATGTTCGGATGTTTGTTGTGTTGCATTGCATACTGGAGCGCACTTGCGTGGCCCGTATATGGATCTGGTTACGCCGTCCTTTTGATGCGAGCCCTCGCATGGATCACGTACTGGCTTATGTGCGGTGTCGTTTGCCGTTCTATGTTGGCCACGAGGTCGTCTACCCGACTGGATGGCCATTTTGTTTTTTGATTGCGGGGGATCTAAGGCCTCCTCATCGAATTCAGGTAGCAGCTTTCGCTTCAGGTAGCTCTTGGTGTGGCGATTACCGCCGTACTTCGCTGCAGTGTTGAGTACTTCACTCCATGTAATTCTGAGTGTGTCTTGTGCAGCCCTGAGCCTTTGCTACTGCTTTTTCAGACTCCTCGCAGTGGCAACCAGCCTTTGATGGGCATTCTGTTGCTTCGGGTGCCTGTCCGGTGTGATATCGTCCGGACTGTTATCTTCGACGGGGTCGGGTTGTTCGGTTTGATTCTCCGTGTTACCCTGGTCGGGCGATGGTTCACCCTACTCTATCGCTGGGTCTATATGACCGCTGTTTCTGCCGAGGCGGGATTTGGAGCGGCGCTTACGCCGCCACTTTGACTGCTTCTCGAGGGAACAACCCTTCGCTGCGTCCTTCCGTTCCTCGTCGTCGTTTTCTTTGGGTGTGTCCACCATGTATACATCATATGATGAAGTGGGCGTCCAGTGCCCTGTGGGCAGTGGTTCCTGTTCGTCTCCTGCATCGTCGTCCATACCGTCGATGTCTTCGGAGTCGAAGTCGAGCATGTCGGTTAAATCGTCGACAGTGGCTACTAAGTGGGTGGTGGGTGGGTGTCGAATTTCTTCGTCATCCGCATCCCAATCCTACCGAACATAGTTCGGCCCGGACTCTCCTGACAGGGAGAGAGACCTTAATGAGTTCAGTATGTCGCCGAAGGGCGAGTGCTGAAAAATATCCGCGGAGGTAAACTCCATGATCGGCGCCTAGTCGGATTCGATAGGCACATGCGCAGGCGGTTCGGAGTCCGTGGCCGGGGAAGAATCCGGTAGTTCGGCGTCACGGCTCCTGTGAAGGGTAAGGTCGATATTCGGCTCGATCGCCGGTGAGAGTGCGGCCTCCACGGCGGGGTCTATCCACCCGTCCATGGATGGCGCATCTGGCTCCGAATTGAGTGTCGGAGCAGTTGCCGGCGCGATCTCCTGAACACTGTTCGACGGCAGAGCTAAATCATGCTCATCGTGACAGTGTGGCGCACTTGGCAGGGGCTCGAATCCGTTGAAGATCAAGTCTCCGCGGATATCGGCCGTGCAGTTTAAGCTTCCAAACCTGACCTGGTGGCCAGGGGCGTAATTCTCGATCTGCTCCAGATGGCCAAGCGAGTTGGCCCGCAGTACGAAGCCGCCGAATACAAGGATCTGTTCGAGGAGAAAAGTCTCCCCCTGGACTACATCGCTATCGATGATCGAAGGAGCCATCCAGCCTAATGATGATGACACAGAGGGACTCTCAATGAAAGCACCAATGTCGGTGTCAAAACTGGCGGATCTCGGGTAGGGGGTTCCGAACTGTGCGTCTAAGGCGGATGGTAACAGGAGGCGGGGGACACGATGTTTTACCCAGGTTCGGGCCCTCTTGATGGAGGTAAAACCCTACGTCCTGCTTGATTTATTCTTGATAATATGGGTAGTACAAGAGTTGATCTACCACAAGATCGGAGAGGCTAAACCCTAGAAGCTAGTCTATGGTATGATTGTATGTTGTCCTACGGACTAAAACCCTCCGGTTTATATAGACACCGGAAGGGGCTAGGGTTACTCAAGGTCGGTTACAAAGGAGGAGGTATACATATCCGTATTGCGTATCTTGCCTTCCACGCCAAGTAGAGTCCCATCCGGACACATGACGAAGTCTTCAATCTCGTACCTTCATAGTCCAACAGTCCGGCCAAAGGATATAGTCCGGCTGTCCGGAGACCCCCTAATCCAGGACTCCCTCACAAGCATTCAAAGACTTTTCTTTAAGCTTAGCTAATAATTTCTTAAGATCAGATCTATCATTGCAAGCAAGAAAGTCTCTAGCAGTTTCTTCATCCATAACATAACCCTCAGGCACAACAGGCAATTCATATCTAGGAGGAGAATCTTCATCATCACTTTCATCAATATTATCAGTTTCTATAGTTTCATTCTCTCTAGCCCTAGCAAGTTGTTCATCAAGAAATTCACCTAGTGGCACAATAGTATCAAGCATAGAAGGAGTTTCATCATAAGTATCATGCAAAGCAGAAGTGGCATCATCAATAACATGCAACCTATCAGAATGAATAGCAGGTGTAGGTGTCACAAGTTTACTCAAAACAGAAGGTGAATCAAGTGCAAAACTAGATGGCAGTTCCTTACCTCCCCTCATAGTTGAGGGAAAAATCTTGGTTCTTTGATCTTTCAAGTTCTTCATAGTGACCAGCAGCTATAAATCCCAAGTGACTCAAAGAATAGAGCTATGCTCCCCGGCAACAACGTTAGAAAATAGTCTTGATAACCCACAAGTATAGGGGGTCGCAACAGTTTTCGAGGGTAGAGTATTCAACCCAAATTTATTGATTCGACACAAGGGGAGCCAAAGAATATTCTCAAGTATTAGCAGCTGAGTTGTCAATTCAACCACACCTGGAAACTTAATATCTGCAGCAAAGTGTTTAGTAGCAAAGTAATATGATAGTAGTGGTAACGGTAGCAAAATTAATATTTTTGGGTTTTATAGTGATTGTAACAGTAGCAACGGAAAAATAAATAAGCGAAGAACAATATAGGAAAAGGTCGTAGGCATTGGATCGGTGATGGAGAATTATGTCGGATGCGATCGATCATGCAACAGTTATAACATAGGGTGACACAGAACTAGCTCCAGTTCATCAATGCAATGTAGGCATGTATTCCAAATATAGTCATACGTGCTTATGGAAAAGAACTTGCATGGCATCTTTTGTCCTACCCTCCCGTGGCAGCGGGGTCCTATTGGAAACTAAGGTATATTAAGGCCTCCTTTTAATAGAGTACCGGACCAAAGCATTAACACATAGTGAATACATGAACTCCTCAAACTACGGTCATCATCGTTCAGTATCCTGATTATTGTCACTTCAGGGTTAACGGATCATAACACATAATAGGTGACTATAGACTTGCAAGATAGGATCAAGAACTCACATATATTCATGAAAAGATAATAGGTTCAGATCTGAAATCATGGCACTCAGGCCCTAGTGACAAGCATTAAGCATAGCAAAGTCATAGCAACATCAATCTCAGAACATAGTGGATACTAGGGATCAAACACTAACAAAACTAACTCGATTACATGATAAATCTCATCCAACCCATCACCGTCCAGCAAGCGTACGATGGAATTACTCAAGCACGGTGGTGAGCATCATGAAATTGGTGATGGAGGAAGGTTGATGATGACGATGGCGATGGATTCCCCTCTCCGGAGCCCCAAACGGACTCCACATCAGCCCTCCCGAGAGAGTTTAGGGCTTGGCGGTGGCTCTGTATCGTAAAACACGATGAAACCTTCTCTCTGATTTTTCTCCCTTAAAGTGAATATATGGAGTTGGAGTTGAGGTCGGTGGAGCGTCAGGGGGCCCACGAGGCAGGGAGCGCGCCTAGGGGGGTAGGCGCGCCCTCACCCTCGTGGATAGGGTGTGGCCCCCCTGACGTGGATTCTTCTTCTAGTATTTTTTATATATTCCAAAAATAATCTCCATTGATTTTCAGGTCATTCCGAGAACTTCTATTTCTGCACAAAAATAACACCATGGCAATTCTGCTGAAAACAGTGTCTGTCCGGGTTAGTTCCATTCAAATCATGCAAGTTAGAGTCCAAAACAAGGGCATAAATGTTTGGAAAAGTAGATACGACGGAGACGTATCACCCCTGAACCAGGCTTCAATGACGATGTGTCCGGCGCGCAGATTGTCTTCGGCATTGCAAGGCGGGTTCCACTTTCTGAATACTCCAAGATAGTCTTCGGATAATACGAAGGTGTCCGGATATGCAACAGAAGTACCACACACAATTGCAGGGAATATAATATTTTACGAGTCCCATCTGCTGACATATTTTTGCAATATGACATCATGTCTGTTCGGTCACTATATCGAACCGTTTTTTGTCCGCCGTTCCGCGTTTCAAGATGCGGTTTTCATTGACACATCTTGTCAAAGCAGAGATCATGTCTCCTTATTGCGGTATTCTCATCAATACGAGTATGGGTAACCCAACCGTGCCGTTTACACAGTCCTTGGGAATAGGCGAGTTTTAGGGCGAGTGGGGAGGCGCTCGATATTCACTGCCCTTATAAGGGGATAAGGATTCCCCCTTCTTCTCCCATGCCTTCTCTCTTCCTCTGCCCTTCCACTCTTGAGCTCTAGCGCCCAAGTTCTCATCTTTTCCCCACTCGAGCAAGCACTCAACCATGTCCGGATCCAGAGGTCAAGGCAAGTGGATGGCCTCCTCCGTCAAGGAGAAGGACATTACTTAGCTTTGGGCCACCGGGTATCTGGCGAAGGCAATCGCCCACCGTCTTCCAGCCCAGGGGCAAGTCGTCCCCACACCAAAGCCCAACGAGAGGGTGGTATTCATCCCTCATTTCCTCCACGGGCTAGGGTTTCCACTCCACCCTTTCATCCGCAGGCTGATGTTCTATTATGGGCTAGACTTCCATGATCTATCCCGAACTCTTTCCTCAACATCTCAGTGTTCATCATCATGTGTGAGGCCTTCCTCCGCATCCAACCCCACTTCGGGTTGTGGCTCAAGGTCTTCAACATGAAGCTGAAGGTGGTGGATGTCCAGCACGCGGAGTGCGGAGGTGCCATGGTGAGCAAGCTGACCAATGTCTCCTGGCCAAAAGGCACTTTCGTGGAGACTGTCAAGGAATGGCAGAAACAGTGGTTCTACATCACAGAACCTCGCGGCACCACCTGGGCCGCAGTCGCAGAATTCAACTCCGGCGCTCCCATGTGACTCACCTCCTGGGTTGAGAAGAGCCCGAATTGGTCTTTGTCAGATGAGCTAATAGCGCTACAGACGCGCATTCAAAGCATGGTGGACAGAGATATCAAGCTCGTCGATGTAATCCAGGTGATGCTAGTTCACCGGATTCTCCCGTGCCAAAGCCGAAGTCGCCCTTTATGGGAGTTCAATCCGAAGAAGCACCATACCCTGAAGAGGCTCTTCTAAACCACTCACGAAGATGCCTGGAAGTTTCTCTTCAAGGGCAACGAAACACCGCCAGCCACAGACTCGGACCGCGGGCACGACATTAACCACCTCGCCAATGAGGTATTTTTTTAACGCATCCTCTAATTGCTTGTTTCAAGGATGACATCTGAGCTTTTATTATCATTGCTTCTTCAGGAATGGATGGAGAGGGCGAAGCGGATCCAGTGTCCGTCTTCGCCGCCTGAAGAACTAGTCATCCCGCGTCTAGCGATGATGCTGGTGCCGGCGCCCTATAAGGCGTCGGAGAAGAAGGCCAAGGGGGTCCGGAGTGGCCCCCGCTGCAAGGGTGCTTCAGACGCGACGTCCGAAGACAAGACCCGCTCCTCTGCCGCCGAAGATGACGACGATGAGGAGGAGGAGAGTGACTCTCCCCCAGATGGGGGGAGGAAGAAGAGGGCGGCCTCCACAAATCTGGAGGTGGAGGCGCCCAAGAAGGGGAAAGGCCCTCCCGTGGGCAGCTCCGCATGGGACATCGACAACAGTCCAGAGCGACGCCCCTGGAACAAGCCCCTGGCCGCATCGTGAGTACTAAGAACCCGTACTCATCCATTTATCTGGCCTCTCCACCTTATAGTATTTTATATGGTTTAATAATGTCATTGCAGTCCGGCCCACGACAGCTCCCAGCGATCCTCATCAAGAGGCTCGTTGGACTCAAAGTAGATGGCCAGCGAGACACCACGGCCGCTTACTCTCCCAAGGCCAAGGGAGACGATGAGGTGTTGTCCCAAAGGACCTTCCCAGGCCAGGGAGAGGTTCGGGAGGCCATCATGGCAGCGCCGGAGGGCGACACCTCGGTCGCTGGACACATGGGGGAATAGGCCCCCATGGAGACTGACGATGGGGGCCATGATCAATTCGTCCCCCATCTGAGCACGGATAAGGAGACCCATATGGCCCCGGAGTCTGACAAGAAGCCTCCTTCAAGAGAAGGAGGCGTGCCCATCCCGCTGGCGACCTCTGTCCAACCAGAGGCGCCGGATAATCTATTGGAAGCGCTATCAGGCGCTTCCATTGTAGAAGAACACCATATCCTTATGGGTATGGTGATTGAGAAGGTTCAGCCCGTTAAGAGCGGACTGACCAAAGCTTGCAGCGGCCTACTGACATGTTTTGAGGTAAGCAGCATTTAACCGAGAAAATCCCAATATAGACAGTAGCCCCTGAGACACTGTCCGGTGTTCGGAAAGAAAAGTCGGACAGAGGATCAATTAAATTTCACCGGAGACTAATGAAACTGTGTCTTATGTGAATAAGTAGGCGTCGTTGCTGGCTGCGACCTCTCACATTACCGAAGTCTACGGACTAAAGCAGAAACTGGAGCGGGCCGAAGAGGATCTCGGACAGGCGAGGAAGCAGCTGCAGGACCAGCAAGGTATGTAGTGACTCTCTATGTATTCGGAAAGAATAAATGATGTATACTAACCGTAGTGTCATGATATGTGTAGGGGCGACGACTGAGGTTGAGGCCCTGAAAAAGGCCCTGGCCGAAGCCGAGGGGAAAGCTGTCAAGGAGCAGGCCGCTCGTAAGAAGCTTAAGGCCAGGCTGAATGAGGTCCAGCAAGAGCTCCAAGATGCTGTGAAGAAGTATGAGGCCTTGGAGGGAGATGTTTCGGCTTGAGAGGCCGAACTCTCAAAGGCTCCCCAAAGCACGGAAGCGGCCCGGGTTGAAGCCCAGGGTGCCCTCCAGGAGATCCAGGAGGCCAAGAAGATCGTAGCGGGTAAGGCATTTAGTATGCAAAGCAAGTATGTGAAGAAGAAATATTTCCTACTAACCTGGATTCGGAGTTCTCCAGGGGCATTTGCAGATCTCCTGCGCAGTGTATCCGACGCCGCGTAGTTCTTCCGGGCCGAAGAAGGGAGCTTAACGGAGAAACTGTTCTGGTCGCAATACCTTGCGCCAGAGCATCTCGTGCCCTTCATCGATCAGCTAAAACAACTGGTTGAGCTACATAGGGTGGATGAACTGGCCATGAAGGATTTGATAATCCAGCTGTGGCCTGCCGAAGCTATGCCCGGCAGCTACTTCGGGCTTGTGAAGCGGCTGGTGAACGCCTGTCCTCGGCTGGACGTCGTCAAGCGATCGACCTGTATTGAAGGTGCCCGGACGCCGTCAAGCTGACGACCGAGGGGCCGCCAGAGGGCAAGGAGCACCGCAAGCCCGAGTGGTATTTTGCGGATGTAGTAGAGGGGTCTCGCATTGTAGCAACGCAATGTTCGCATGACATTATTTTTGAATGAATAAATTCATGTTGTCTTTTCCTTGTATGATGAAACAAAATCACTATGTAATGCAATGTTTTGTTAAAAAGTTTCTCCTCCTGTGTGACCGTGTTATGTGAAATCTGAGAGTTGGCCAGTCGTCGGCTTCTGCCCCCATGTAGGAAATACGGGGGTGTTCGGGATGTAATCTAAACTCTCTTGATCCAATTGTTTGGTCCTTGAAGGAGGTGTTTAGCACGAAGAACCAGGCAATCAGACTATACGGCTTTAGCACCCTCACTTAGCCATAGGAGTTTGACAAATAGAAATATAGGCGTAGCCCCTAGTATCCGGACTACGATGTTGTAAACACTTGATCGGGCAAGTACCAATCCTTCGCGTAATGCGGAAGAAATCTCTAAGGATTTGAGACCTCCGAAGAGCTGACCGGCTCACGCTGTATCATGACAGTCAGTTTTTGGCTTTCTCTACTGAGGTGCTCATTTGGGTAAACCAGGGCACAATCGCAGTAGTTCTCTCTTTACTACCCTAGCCGATACAACGGAACATAAGGTAGCAAGCACAGGAGCTGGGCAACCCAACTATTGAGCAAAGACATGATTCAGAGCCGATGCATATAGTGCTAAATTTGGGGTGCCAAACTATACTGTAAAAGTGTTCGGACTTTTGTTGCCATATTGTGGGGCGCTATGAAGCCCCTGGAAAATTGAAACGCACCAAAGTGTACGAGTGTTATCTGATAAAGTTACCAGAAAAGAAAAGACAAAAAGGAAACAAAATAAGAACAAGTGGTAAGCTAGGGCTGTAAAATTTGGGCCACAAACTGCTTCTATGATAATTTCATTGGTGCGTTAAAGCGCATTTATACAAATAATGCAATAAGCAGAGGGCTATTTACTATGCCTTAACCAAGGGAGAGCTGCGTGTGGGTCCTGAAAACAGGTAAAAAGGATCGTAAAAGAAACCACCTAAAGATTCCCCAGTACGTCCATGCTTCTTATCGGCTTGGTGTTTTTATCCTTCGAAAAGAATCGATGGTCAAGACGCCAGAAAAGGCCTGTAAAAAAGGGAAAAAGAAATAGTAAAATTATGTGTGTCCGGGGCGGTCGAGCCGTATTGCGGATCACAAGCTGATTATACCTCCATCCGTGTCCATGGTATTTTTAGTGCGTAATTATGTACGCGTGGTACAATTGCCGCCACTTGGTCAGGACTGGGACAGAGGCCAAATTGCTAGTCGAGCTCCTGACGAGCCGAGCTGTCCTTCTACGGAATGGTTCGGACTCTCTTGATAGTGTCCGGGGGATCAGCCGCCGAATTGAGTTTCTGCTTGAAAAGGCCGCCTTGTACCTTTGTCGCTAAGGCAGCGGTGTGCTCCTCGGTGCGGAGGGAGCGTTCCGTGTTTCCATTGACTGTTATGACGCTGCGTGGTCCGGGCATCTTGAGCTTGAGATAAGCATAGTGTGGCACCGCATTGAATCGAGCAAATGCGGTTCGTCCGAGCAGTGTGTGGTAGCCGCTGCGAAAGGGGATGATATCGAAGATTAACTCCTCACTTCGGAAGTTGTCCGGAGATCCGAAGGCAACCTCTAGTGTGATTGAGCCCGTGCAGCGGGCCTCTACGCCCGGTATGACTCCTTTAAAGGTAGTCTTTGTGGGCTTGATCCGCGATGGGTTGATGCCCATTTTGCGCATTGTATCCTGATAGAGCAAGTTGAGGCTACTGCCACTGTCCATCAGGACTCGCGTCAGGTGGAACCCATCAATTATTGGGTCCAGAACCAGTGCGGCTGAACCACCGTGACGGATACTGGTCTGATGATCCCGACGATCAAAATTGATCGGGCATGACGACCATGGATTAAATTTTGGGGCGACCGGCTCTATCGCGTAGACGTCCCTGAGCGCGCGCTTGCGCTCCCTCTTGGGGATGTGGGTAGCGTATATCATGTTCACCATTTTGACTTGTGGGGGGGACTTCTTCTGTCCCCCTGTGTTCGGCGGCCGGGGCCCCTCGTTGTCCTCTTTGCTTTGTGATCCCTTGTCCTTGTTTTCAGCATTTAACTTGCTGACCTATTTAAAAACCCAACAATATCTGTTATTATAATTGGGTGGTTTGTCTGGGGTGCCGTGAATCTGGCACAGACGATCAAGTATGCGGTCCAAGCTAGATGGGCCCGAATTGTTCTTTTTGAACGGCTTCTTCCACTGTCCGGACTTAGAGCCACTGAATCCGGCATTGACCGCCATATCCTCAGTGTTGTCATTGTTATTTCGATGCTCGTATCTGTTGCGCCGTATCCTCAGGGGTGCAGGCGTCGTTTGCATTGCTTTTGCTACGGGCCAACCAACTATCCTCGCCCGCACGAAAGCGGGTCATGAGTGCTGTGAGGGCCGCCATGGACTTTGGCTTCTCTTGGCCGAGGTGGCGGGCGAGCCATTCGTCGCAGATGTTGTGTTTAAAGGCCGCTAGGGCTTCGGCATCCGGACAGTCGACAATCTGGTTCTTTTTTAGTTAAGAACCTAGTCTAGAATTTCCTGGCGGACTCTCCGGGCTGTTGGACTATATGGCTTAAGTCGTCAGCGTCCAGAGGTCAGACATATGTACCTTGGAAGTTATCAAGGAAGGCTTCTTCCAAGTCCTCCTAGTTGCCGATGGAATTTTTGGGCGGGCTGTTTAACCAGTGTCGGGCTGGTCCTTTGAGTTTGAGGGGGAGGTATTTAATGGCATGCAGGTCATCGCCGCGGGCCATATGAATATGGAGAATGAAGTCTTCGACCCATACCGCGAGGTCTGTGGTTTCATCGTATGATTCTATATTCACGGGTTTGAACCCTTCTGGGAATTCATGTTCCATGACTTCGTCGGTGAAGCAATGAGGGTGTGCGGCGCCTCTATATCGGTTCGTATCGCGATGTAGCTCTGATGAGGTCTGTCTGCGGCTTTCAGCCTGCGCATGACTAGGTTTGTCACGTCCGAATAGATGGTCGTCGTTGCGTGTCGGGGCACGTCCTCGCGATGCGTAGATCGATCTGGTATGTCATGCTTTATTGTTCAGGTCCTGTCGAAGGTCATATGTATGACCGTGAGCTGATTTACCTCTGCCTTTGTGATGAGGCGGGCGGGCTGGTGTTCGGCTTGAGTTGCCGCTTTATCCTGACCACGTGGTGGTTGGTCAGCCGCATTGCACGATGGTGGTGTGTGTTCCGGTGCCTCGTCATCGAACTGAGGTAGCAATTTGTTCTTCAGGTAGCTTTCGGCTGGGCATTTGAGGCCATATTCTTCGGCTGCTAGGACATCGGTCCATTTATCATTGAGCAGATCTTGGTCATCTTGAAGTTGCTGCTTCTTCTTCTTCAGGCTCCTTGCAGTGGCTATTAGCTGGCGCTTGAAGCACTCCTGCTCAAGAGGTTCCTCAGGCACGATGAAAACCTTAGTGCCGAGGCTCGCCTCATCCTCAGAGAGCGGAAGATGATTACTGTCCTCCGAGTCTTCATGCGTGGCCTGTTTACCAGGGAAAACCTGCCATCTTCCAGTTCATCTTGTTCGGTAGCTGCGTCAACGGGGTCTTCGTTGTCTTCGGCACCTTCCGGAGTGTTATCTTCTCCTGTGCCGGTGTTGCTATCTTTACTGCGGCGTGACTTAGAGTGGCGCCGCTGACGCCGGCGCTTTGATTGTATATCGGGAGGTTTATCCTCAACTGGATCTTCCTTGACGTCGCTGCTATTCTCCTTTGGTGCATCCACCATGTATACATCATACGAGGAAGTGCCCATCTAGCGTCCGATAAACGGCGGGTTCTGGGCCTCTTCTTCTCCGGCATCATCATCCATACCGTCGATGTCGTCGGAGCCATAATCGAGCATGTCAGTTAAGTCTTCGACGGTGGCTATGAAGTGGGCGGTGGGTGGGAAGCGAAATTCTCCATCATCAGCCTCCGGTTCGAGCTGGACATAATTCGGCTGTGAGCCTCCCGCTAAAGATAGTGCTCTTATCGAGTTTAGCACGTTGCCTAGAGGCGAGTGCTGGAAGATGTCCACGGCGCTGAATTCGGCGATCGACGACCGATCATGTTCGACATGCGCGGACGCACATAGTTCAGGACTTATAACCGGAAACATGTCCGTAGCTCCGACGACACAGATATTACTTGAAGTTAAGTCTGTGTGCGTCTCCAACGTCGTGGAGTCTGCGGCTTCCGTGGCGGGGTTGAGCTTCCTTTCCTCGGATGGCGCGACCTGCTCCGGATCTAAGGCCAGAGCGGTTTTAGGTGCAATTTCCTGGGTACGGTATGATGACAGATCTGAGTCATGTTCATCGTGGTGGCTGGGAGCGGCTGCCGTGGTTTCAAATCCGTCAAAGATCAAGTCTCCACGGATATCCGTGACATAGTTTAAGCTTCCAAATCTGACCTGGTGGCCAGGGGCGTAGCTTTCGATCTGCTCCAGATGGCCAAGTGATATGTCTCCAACGTATCTATAATTTTTTATTGTTCCATGCTATTATATTATCAACCTTGGATGTTTTATATGCATTTATACGCTATTTTATATGATTTTTGGGACTAACCAATTAACCTAGAGCCCAGTGCCAGTTTCTTTTTTCCCCTTGTTTTTAAGTTTTACAAAAAAGGAATACCAACGGAGTCCAATTGATGTGCCAATTTTTGACGATTTTTTATGGACGAAAAGAAGACCCCGGAGTAAATGAGTTGGGCCAGAAGAGTCTCGGGCCGTCCATGAGGGTGGGGGTGCGCCCACTCCCCGGGTGCATGGGCCTACCTCATGGATGACTTGAGCACCTCCTTGACGTGAGACCGACGCCAAAAATTCCTATAAATACAGAAACCTCCAGAAGATAACCTAGATCGGGAGTTCCACCGCCAGAAGCCTCCGTAGCCACCAAAAACCAATCCAGACCCGTTTCGGCACCCTGCCGGAGGGGGAATCCCTCTCCGATGGCCATCTTCATCATCCCGGTGCTCTCCAAGACGAGGAGGGAGTAGTTCACCCTCGGGGCCGAGGGTATGTACTAGTAGCTATGTGTTTGATCTCTCTCTCCTTCTCGTGTTCTTGATTCGGTACGATCTTGATGTATCACGAGCTTTGCTATTATAGTTGGATCTTATGATGTTTCTCCCCCTCTACTCTCTTGTGATGGATTGATTTTTCCCTTTGAAGTTATCTTATCGGATTAAGTCTTTAAGGATTTGAGAACACTTGATGTATGTCTTGCATGTGCTTATCTATGGTGACAATGGGATATTCACATGATCCACTTGATGTATGTTTTGGTGATCAACTTGTGAGTTCCGTGACCTCGTGAACTTATGCATATGCGTTGGCACACGTTTTCGTCTTGACTCTCCGGTAGAAACTTTGGGGAACTCTTTGAAGTTCTTTTTGTTGGTTGAATAGATGAATCTGAGATTGTGTGATGCATATTGTATAATCATACCCACGAGTACTTGAGGTGACATTGGAGTATCTAGGTAACATTAGGGTTTTGGTTGATTTGTGTCTTAAGGTGTTATTCTAGTACGAACTCTTGAATAGATCGATCAGAAAGAATAACTTTGAGGTGGTTTCGTACCCTACCATAATCTCTTCGTTTGTTCTCCGCTATTAGTGACTTTGGAGTGACTCTTTGTTGCATGTTGAGGGATAGTTATATGATCTAATTATGTTATTATTGTTGAGAGAACTTTCACTAGTGAAAGTATGAACCCTAGGCCTTGTTTCCTAGCATTGCAATACCATTTATGCTCACTTTTACCACTTGTTACCTTGCTGTTTTTATATTTTCAGATTACAAAAACTTATATCTACCATCCATATCGCACTTGTATCACCATGTCTTTGCCGAACTAGTGCACCTATACAATTTACCATTGTATTGGGTGTGTTGGGGACACAAGAGACTCTTTGTTATTTGGTTGCAGGGTTGTTTGAGAGAGACCATCTTCAGCCTACGCCTCCCATGGATTGATAAACCTTAGGCCATCCACTTGAGGGAAATTTGCTACTGTCCTACAAACCTCTGCACTTGGAGGCCCAACAACGTCTACAATAAGAAGGTTGTGTAGTAGACATCAAGCTATTTTCTTCACTAGTTTAGTCTATAAAAGAAAACTACAAAAAAATGGAATTGAGGGTACCTCATATGCTTCATCTTTTTAATATCTTTCATGAAAATATGGATTCCGATAATTGTGCCAAAGTGTTAGAAGAAGAATGTATTAGAATGTTTGGCACTAAATCTTTGTATAATGAGCATGATTGCAATGTCGTTAGTATGAATTCCTTGAATATCCATGGTACTAATGATGATTGCACTAGTCATGATGAAAATGTCTCTTATAAGCATGTCAATTTTTGTGGTGTGCATAGAGTTTGCAAGTACACACCAAATAGGGAGGATAGATTTTGCAAGAGGCATAAGTATTTATAAACTAAATGGTTGCAAGAAAGACTAGATGCTTGTGCTGAAGAATTAAAATTTCTTTGCCATCCTTGTGAGCTTTGCAATGAACGTGATCATTTAAATATCCAATGCAAATTGTTTCATGATCGAATCGTGTCCGAAAATTGTGATGACTTGATTTCCCTTGCACATCATAATGAACTTAGTTTTCTTCTGGTTTATGAAGAAATGAAACATATAACTAAGGATATTCCAGAATTTGCCCTTGATAAAGTTCTTGATTTTGATCTAGAGGAAATTTATATGTATTGTGCGGTGAATTGCATTGAAAATCCTTATATTGCCAATTACATAAAGTCTAGAAAACTAATAGAAGATGAAGAGAATACTAATGAAAGGGAAGAGACTTCCCAATACCCTCCTATTATTTCTTATGATGAATCAGGTAACGAGGAGGAGCCTTCTATTCAACCTATCTCATTAATAAGGAGCTCCAGAAAGAGGGATAAACCCATACTTAATGTGAATAAGAAAAAGAAAAGATGGAGAAGTAAAGGTAATAAGGTATTCCTCCCGAATGATGTTGCTCCTATTACTCATTGTGATGATGATAATTGTTATATTATTGGTGCTATCTATACAATTAATGATGAGAATTATTATGCTTATGATATGAAAAGGCCCAAGCTTGGGGATGCTATGTTTGATGATAATGAAACGTTTGAGAATGTATTTGCTACAATTAATGTTTGCCCCAAGCTTGGGGATGCTACGTTTAATGAATATGATATTTTTAGTCTCCCACGTTTTGATGAGCAAATTTATTATGATGATAGCATGCCTCCTATTTATGATGGTTATATTGATGAAAGTGGGTTTGGAAGAGTGTAAACTTTAGGAAGTAATGATCCCACTATTTTGGAGGGTGTTGAATCTTATTTTGACAATTATGAAAGTGGACTTGGAGAGGTCATGACTTTATTTAGTAATGAATCCACTATCCTGGAAGAAGTTTCAATCGATTATGATGAGAACAAAGTTGCTACTTATGCTATAAAAAGTGGTGATGATTATATTTATAAAACTTGTCATGATTATGATTACCCTTTTTCTGAATTTTATTCTTTCAACATGGAAACAATTTATAGTATTCGAGTTTCTTATGATACTCTCACTATTCCGAACGAGAAGAAATTTGCTTATGTGGAGAGTAGTAAATTTTTTATGCTTGTAGATCATGAAAAGAATACTTTTATGTGATGGTTACATTGTTGAATTCATTCATCATGCTACTGAAAAATATTATGAGGGAGGAACATATGCTTGTAGGAATTGCAATAATATCAAGTTTCCTCTCTATGTGCTTAAAGTTCTGAAGTGATGTTTGTTTTGTCTTCCTATGCTAGTCGATTATTGTTCCCATAAGTTGTTTGCTCACAAAATCCCTATGCATAGGAAGTGGGTTAGACTTAAATGTGCTAGTTATATTCTTCAAGATGCTCTCTTTATGTTTCAATTCTTATCTTTTATGTGAGCATCATTGAAATCATCATGCCTAGCTAGGGGCGTTAAACAATAGCGCTTGTTGGGAGGCAACCCAATTTTATTTATGTTCCTTGATTTTTGCTCCTGTTTAGTAATAAATAATTCATCTAGCCTCTATTTAGATGTGGTTTTATGTTTAATTTAGTGTTTGTGCCAAGTAGAACCTTTGGGAAGACTTGGGGAAAGTCTTTGTGATCTTGCTGTAAAAAACAGAAACTTTAGCGCTCACGAGATTTGATGCCATTTTTACTGAGGAGTGCGATTTGGTTGATTATTTTTTCAGATGATTAAGATAAATAACTCACGTCCAAAAATTTATTTTACAATTTCTGGGGTTCCAGAACTATACGCTTGATACAGATTACTACAGACTGTTCTGTTTTTGACAGATTCTGTTTTCTATGTGTTGTTTGCTTATTTTGATGAATCTATGAGTAGTATCGGAGGGTATGAACCATAGAGAAGTTGGAATACAGTAGATATTACACCAATATAAATTTAGAACGAGTTCACAACAGTACCTAAGTGGTGATTTATTTTCTTATACTAACAAAGCTTACGAGTTTTCTGTTGAGTTCTGTGTTGTGAAGTTTTCAAGTTTTGGGTAAAGATTCGATGGACTATGGAATAAGGAGTGGCAAGAGCCTAAGCTTGGGGATTCCCAAGGCACCCCAAGGTAATATTCAAGGACAACCAAGAGCCTAAGCTCGGGGATGCCCCGGATGGCATCCCCTCTTTCGTCTTCGTTCATCGGTAACTTTACTTGGACCTATATTTTTATTCACCACATGATATGTGTTTTGCTTGTAGCGTCATTTCATTTTGTTTTGTTTTGCTTGCTGTTTGAAAAATATCCCAAGATCTTAATTTATTAAATGTTAGAGAGTCTTCATATAGTTGCATAATTATTCGACTACTCATTGATCTTCACTTATATCTTTCGGAGTAGTTTGTCATTTGCTCTAGTGCTTCACTTACATCCTTGGTTTTATTTTATAGAAATAGATGAACTCTCATGCTTCACTTATATTATTTTGAGAGTCTTTTAGAACAGCATGGTAATTTGCTTTGGTTATGAAACTAGTCCTAATATGATGGGCATCCAAGATGGGTATAATAAAAACTTTCATATAGAGTGCATTGAATACTATGAGAAGTTTGATACTTGATAATTGTTTTGAGATATAAATATGGTGGTATTAGAGTGTGCTAGTTGAGTAATTGTGAATTTGAGAAATACTTGTGTTTAAGTTTGCAAGTCCCGTAGCATGCACGTATGGTAATCGTTGTGTAACAAATTTGAAACATGAGGTGTTCTTAGATTGTCTTCCTTATGAGTGGCGGTCGGGGACGAGCGATGGTCTTTTCCTACCAATCTATCCCCCTAGGAGCATGCGCGTAGTGCTTGGTTTTTGATGACTTGTAGATTTTTGCAGTAAGTATGTGAGTTATTTATGACTAATGTTGAGTCCATGGATTATACGCACTCTCACCCTTCCATCATTGCTAGCCTCTTCGGTACCGTGCATTGCCCTTTCTCACCTTGAGAGTTGGTGCAAACTTCGCTGGTGCATCCAAACCCCGTGATATGATACGCTCTGTCACACATAAACCTCCTTATATCTTCCTCAAAACATCCACCATACCTACCTATTATGGCATTTCCATAGCCATTCTGAGATATATTGCCATGCAACTTTCCACCGTTTCATTTATGACATGCTTCATCATTGTCATATTGCCTTGCATGATCATGTAGTTGACATCGTATTTGTGGCAAAGCCACCATGCATAATTTCTCATACAAGTCACTCTTGATTCATTGACCATCCCGGTACCGCCGGAGGCATTCATATAGAGTCATACTTTGTTCTAGTATCGAGTTGTAATCATTGAGTTGTAAATAAATAGAAGTGTGATGATCATCATTAATAGAGCATTGTCCCAAAATAGAAGAAGAAAGGCCAAATAAAAAAAGAAAGGCCCCCCAAAAAAGGAAACAAAAAAAGAAATAAAAAGGGGCAATGCTATCCTTTTTCCACACTTGTGCTTCAAAGTAGCACCATGATCTTTTTCATAGAGAGTCTCTTGTTTTGTCACTTTCATATACTAGTGGGAATTTTTCATTATAGAACTTGGCTTGTATATTCCAACGATGGGCTTCCTCAAATGCCATAGGTCTTCCTGAGCAAGCAAGTTGGATGCACACCCACTTAGTTTCTTTTGTTGAGCTTTCATACATTTATAGCTCTAGTGCATCCGTTGCATGGCAATCCCTACTCCTCGCATTGAAATCAATTGATGGGCATCTCCATAGCCTGTTGATTAGCCGCGTCAATGTGAGACTTTCTCCTTTTTTGTCTTCTCCACATAACCCCCATCATCGTATTCTATTCCACCCATAGTGCTATGTCCATGGCTCACGCTCATGTATTGCGTGAAAGTTGAAAAAAGTTTGAGATCACTAAAGTATGAAACAATTGGTTGGCTTGTCATCGGGGTTGTGCATAATGAGAGCATTTTTGTGTGATGAAAATGGAGCATGACCAAACTATATGATTTTGTAGGGATAAGCTTTCTTTGGCCATGTTATTTTGAGAAGACATAATTGCTTAGTTAGTATGCTCGAAGTATTATTATTTTTATGTCAATATTAAACTTTTGTCTTGAATCTTATGGGTCTGAATATTCTTGCCACAATAAAGAGAATTACATGGATATATATGTTAGGTAGCATTCCACATCAAAAATTCTATTTTTATCATTTACCTACTCGAGGACGAGCGGGAATTAAGCTTGGGGATGCTTGATACGTCTCCAACGTATCTATAATTTTTTACTGTTCCATGCTATTATATTATCAACCTTGGATGTTTTATACGAATTTATATGCTATTTTATATGATTTTTGGGACTAACCTATTAACATAGAGCCCAGTGCCAGTTTCTGTATTTTTCCTTGTTTTTGAGTTTTACAGAAAAGGAATACCAAATGGAGTCCAATTGACGTGCCAATTTTTAACAATTTTTTATGGACCAAAAGAAGACCCCGGAGTAAAAGAGTTGGGCCAGAAGAGTCCCGGGCCGTCCATGAGGGTGGGGGCGCGCCCACCCCCCGGGTGCGTGGGCCTACCTCGTGGATGACTCGGGCACCTCCTTGACGTGAGACCGACGCCAAAAATTCCTATAAATACAGGAACCTCCAGAAAATAACCTAGATCAGGAGTTCCGTCGCTAGAAGCCTCTGTAGCCACCGAAAACCAATCCAGACCCGTTCTGACACCCTGCCGAAGGGGGGAATCCCTCTCCGGTGGCCATCTTCATCATCCCGGTGCTCTCCATGACGAGGAGGGAGTAGTTCACCCTCGGGGTTGAGGGTATGTACCAGTAGCTATGTGTTTGATCTCTCTCTCTCGTGTTCTTGATTCGGCATGATCTTGATGTATCGCGAGCTTTGCTATTATAGTTGGATCTTATGATGTTTCTCCCCCTCTACTCTCTTGTGATGGATTGAGTTTTCCCTTTGAAGTTGTCTTATCGGATTAAGTCTTTAAGGATTTGAGAACACTTGATGTATGTCTTGCATGTGCTTATCTGTGGTGACAATGAGATATCACGTGATCCACTTGATGTATGTTTTGGTGATCAACTTGCGAGTTATGTGACCTCATGAACTTATGCATAGGGGTTGGCACACATTTTCGTCTTGACTCTCCAGTAGAAACTTTGGGGTACTCTTTGAAGTTCTTTGTGTTTGTTGAATAGATGAGTCTGAGATTGTGTGATGCATATCGTATAATCATACCCACGAATACTTGAGGTGACATTGGAGTATCTAGGTGACATTAGGGTTTTGGTTGATTTGTGTCTTAAGGTGTTATTCTAGTACGAACTCTTGAATAGATTGATCAGAAAGAATAACTTTGAGGTGGTTTCGTACCCTACCATAATCTCTTTGTTTGTTCTCCGCTATTAGTGACTTTGGAGTGACTCTTTGTTGCATGTTGAGGGATAGTTATATGATCTAATTATGTTATTATTGATGAGAGAACTTGCACTAGTGAAAGTATGAACCCTAGGCCTTGTTTCCTAGCATTGCAATACCATTTATGCTCACTTTTACCACTTCTTACCTTGTTGTTTTTATATTTTCATATTACAAAAACTTATATCTACCATCCGTATTGCACTTGTATCACCATCTCTTCGCCGAACTAGTGAACATATACAATTTACCATTGTATTGGGTGTGTTGGAGACACAAGAGACTCTTTGTTATTTGGTTGCAAGGTTGTTTGAGAGAGACCATCTTCATCCTACGCCTCCCACGGATTGATAAACCTTAGGTCATCCACTTGAGGGAAATTTGCTACTGTCCTACAAACCTCTGCACTTGGAGGCCCAACAATGTCTACAAGAATAAGGTTGTGTAGTAGACATCACCAAGCAAGTTGGCCCATAGTGCGAAGCCGCCGAACACGAAGACCTGTCCGGGGAGGAAGACTTCCCCTTGGACAGCATCGTTCTGGATAATTGAAGGAGCCATTAAACCTTTTGAGGACGGCACAGTGGAACTCTCAATGAAAGCACCAATGTCGGTGTCAAAACCGGTGGATCTCGGGTAGGGGGTCCCGAACTATGCCTCTAGGATCGATGGTAACAAGAGACGGGGGACACAATGTTTACCCAGGTTTGGGCCCTCTCTATGGAGGTAATACCCTACTTCCTGCTTGATTGATCTTGATGAATATGAGTATTACAAGAGTTGATCTACCACGAGATTGTAATGGCTAAACCCTAAAAGTATAGCCTGGATATGATTATGATTATCCGGGCTATCTACGGACCTAGCCCTCCGGTTTATATAGACACAAGAGGGATCTAGGGTTACACAAGGTCGGTTACAGAGAAAGGAATCTTCATAGTTGATCGCCAAGCTTGCCTTCTACGCCAAGGAGAGTCCTATCCGGACACGAGCAGAGTCTTCGGTCTTTGCATCCTTACGGCCCATCAGTCCGGCCCATATCCAATAGATCGGACACCTGAGGACCCCTTAGTCCAGGACTCCCTCACCGGCCCCCCTTTCCTTCTCTCCCTCTCCCTCTTCCTTGTTCTCCTACTCCAACTAGGGAAGGGGGAATCCTACTCCTACTAGGAATAGGAATCCCCCCTTGGGGCGCGCCATAGGAGGCCGGCCCTCCCCTCCTCCACTCCTTTATATACGGGGGAGGGGGGCACCCCATAGACACACAAGTTTATTTCTTAGCCGTGTGTGGTGCCCCCCTCCACAGATTTCCACCTTGGTCATATTGCCGTAGTGCTTAGGCGAAGCCCTGCATCGGTAACTTCATCATCACCGTCACCACGCAGTCGTGCTGACGAAACTCTCCATCGGCCTCAGCTGGATCTAGAGTTCGAGGGACATCACCTAGCTGAACGTGTGCAGATCGCGAAGGTGCCGTGCGTTCGGTACTTGATCGGTTGGATTGCGAAGACGTTCGACTACATCAACCACGTTACTTAACGCTTCCACTTTCGGTCTAGGCGGGGACGTAGACACACTCTCCCCTCTCATTTCTATGCATCTCCTAGATAGATCTTGCATGATCGTAGGATTTTTTTTGAAATACTGCATTCCCTAACATGAGTTTGGCATGGGAGTACAATAGTGATCTAGGAGTAGATCACTGGACAATGGTCAAAATTATCCTAAGAGGACTAAGGAAATATTTCTCGGTTATGGAGGTGATAAAGAGTTCGTCATAAAGAGTTACGTCGATGCAAGCTTTGACACCAATCTAGATGACTCTGAGTCTGGATCTGGATACATATTGAAAATGGGAGCATTTAGCTAGAGTAGCTCTGTGCAGAGCATTGTAGACATAGAAATTTGCAAAATACATACAGATCTGAATGTGGTAGACCCGTTGACTAAACCTCTCTCACAAGCAAAACATGATCACACCATAGTACCCTTTGGGTGTTGGTCACATGGCGATGTGAACTATTAATCACATGGTGATGCGAACTATTAGCGTTAAATCACATGGCGATGTGAACTAGATTATTGATTCTAGTGCAAGTGGGAGACTGAAGGAAATATGCCCTAGAGGCAATAATAAAGTTGTTATTTTATATTTCCTTATATCATGATAAATGTTTATTATCCATGCTAGAATTGTATTAACCAGAAACTTGATACATGTGTGGATAAATAGACAAAACAAAGTGTCCCTATAATGCCTCTGCTAGACTAGCTCGTTAATCAAAGATGGTTAAGTTTCCTAACCGTAGACATGTGCTGTCATTTGATGAACGGGATCACATCATTAGGAGAATGATGTAATGAACATGACCCATTGATATGTCTCCAGCATATCTATAATTTTTTATTGTTCCATGCTATTATATTATTTGTTCTGGATGTTTAATGGGCTTTAATATGATTTTTTATATTATTTTTGGGAGTAACATATTAACCGGAGGCCCAGTGCTAGTTTCTATTTTTTTTGCCTATTTCAGTGTTTCATAGAAAAGGAATACCAAACGGAATGAAACCTTCGTGATGATCTTTCTTGGACCGAAAGCAAACCAAGATACTTGGAGTGGAAGTCTGGAACTCCGTGAGGCGGCCACGAGGTAGGAGGGCACGCCAGGGGGGTAGGCATGCCTCCCAACATCGTGGGCCCCACGGAGCTCCACCGACGTACTTCTTTCACCTATATATACTCTTATACCCTAGAAACATCAGGGGGAGCCACAAAACCACTTTTCCACCGCCGCAACCTTCTGTACCCGTGAGATCCCATCTTGGGGCCTTTTACGGTGATCTGCCGGAGGGGGAATCGATCACGGAGGGCTTCTACATCAACACCACAGCCTCTCCGATGAAGCGTGAGTAGTTTACCATAGACCTTCGGGTCCATAGTTATTAGCTAGATGGCTTCTTCTCTCTCTTTGATCTTCAATACAAAGTTCTCCTCGATGTTCTTGGATATCTATTCGATGTAATACTCTTTTGCGGTGTGTTTGCCGAGATCCGATGAATTGTGGGTTTATGAACTTGATTATCTATGAATATTATTTGTTTCTTCTCTGAATTCTTATATACATGTTTTTATATCTTTGCAAGTCTCTTTGAATTATCGGTTTAGTTTGGCCTACTAGATTGATCTTTCTTGCAATGGGAGAAGTGCTTAGCTTTGGGTTCAATCTTGCGGTGTCCTTTCCCAGTGAAAGTAGGGGCAGCAAGGCACTTATTGTATTGTTGCCATCAAGGATAAAAAGATGGGGTTTATGTCATATGGCTTGAGTTTATCCCTCTACATCATGTCATCTTGCTTAATGTGTTACTTTGTTCTTATGAACTTAATACTCTAGATGCATGCTGGATAGCGGTCGATGTGTGCAGTAATAGTAGTAGATGCAGAATCGTTTCGATCTACTTGACACGGACGTGATGCCTATATTCATGATCATTGCCTTAGATATCTTCATAACTTTGCACTTTTCTATCAATTGCTCGGCAGCAATTTGTTCACCCACTGTAATACATGCTATCATGAGAGAAGCCACTAGTGAAACCTATGGCCCCCGGGTCTCTTTCTTATTATATTGCATCTCTTTTATTATCGCATCTTGTTTATTATTTTGCAATCTTTACTTTCCAATCTATACAACAAAATACCAAAAATATTTATCTTGCTATCCCTACCAGATCTCACTTTCGCAAGTGACCATGAAGGGATTGACAACCCCTTTATCGCGTTGGTTGCGAGGTTCTTGATTGTTTGTGCAGGTACTAGGTGACTTGTGCGTTGTCTCCTACTGGATTGATACCTTGGTTCTCAAAAACTGAGGGAAATACTTACGCTACTTTGCTGCATCACCCTTTCCCCTTCCAGGGAAAACCAACGCATGCTCAAGAGGTAGCTAGAAGGATTTCTGGCGCCGTTGCCGGGAAGATCTACGTCAAGTCAAGACATACCAAGTACCCATTGATGGAGTCCTGGATTAGGGGGTCTCCGGACAGCCGGACTATATCCTTTGGCCGGACTATTGGACTATGAAGATACAAGATTGAAGACTTTGTCTCGTGTCCGGATGAAACTCTACTTGGCGTGGAAGGCAAGCTAGGCAGTACGGATATGGATATCTCCTCCTTTGTAACCGACCTTGTGTAACCCTAACCCTCTCATGTGTCTATATAAACCGGAGGGTTTTAGTCTGTAGGACACAATAACATACAATCATACCATAGGCTAGCTTCTAGGGTTTAGCCTCTCCGATCTCGTGGTAGATCAACTCTTGTAATACCCATGTCATCAAGAATAAATCGAGCAGGACGTAGGGTTTTACCTCCATCAAGAGGGCCCAAACCTGGGTAAAACATCGTGTCCCCTGCCTCCTGTTACCATCCGCCTTAGACGCACAGTTCGGGACCCCCTACCCAAGATCCGCCGGTTTTGACACCGACATTGGTGCTTTCATTGAGAGTTCCTCTATGTCGTCGTCGTTAGGCTTGATGGCTCCTACTATCATCGATAGCGATGCAGTCCAGGGTGAGACTTTTCTCCCCGGACAGATCTTTGTGTTCGGCGGCTTCGCACTACGGGCCAACTCGCTTGGCCATCTGGAGCAGATCGAAAGTTACGCCCCTGGCCACCAGGTCAGATTTGGATGCTTAAACTACACGGCCGATATCCGCGGAGACTTGATCTTCGACGGATTCGAGCCTCTGCCTTGTGCGCCACGCGGTCACGATGAGTACGATTTAGCTCTACCATCAGACAGTGTTCAAGAGATCGCACCAGCAGTCGCTCCGACCCTCAATTCGGAGCTAGTTGCACCGTCCATGGACGGGTGGATGGACCCCGCCACGGAGGCCTTACCCTCAGCGGCGATCGAGCCGAACATCGACCTTACCCTATGCGAGAGCCATGTTGTCAGACTGCCGGACCCTTCTCCGGCCACGTACTCCGAACCGCCTGCGCCCGTTCCTAGCGAATCCGATTGGGCGTCGATCATGGAGTTTACCTCCGCGGATATTTTTCAGCACTCGCTCTTTGGCGACATACTGAACTCATTAAGGTCTCTCTCCTTGTCAGGAGGATCCTGGCCAAACTATGTCCAGCAGGATTGGGATGCAGATGACGAAGAAATTCGCTGCCCACCCACCACCCACTAAGTAGCCACTGTCGACGACTTAACCGACATGCTCGACTTCGACTCCGAAGACATCAACGGTATGGACGAGGATGCAGGAGACGAAGAGGAACCACTACCCATAGGGCATTGAATAGCCACCTCATCATACGATATATACATGGTGGACACACCCAAAGAAGGTAATGGCGACGAGACAGCGGAGGATGACCCCACCAAGAAGCAACCCAAGCGCCGACGTCAACGGCGCCGCTCTAAGTCCCGCCAAAGCAAAAGTGTTGATACCGGCACAGGAGATAATAACACTCCGAATAGTGCCGAAGATGGCAACAATCCCCTCCAGCAAGATTTAGAGCAGGAGGATGGAGGAGCCATCCCTCCAGAGAGAGCGGCAGATGGAGAGGCGGAGGATGATAATTACATGCCCCCCTCCGCAGACGAGGCAAGCCTCGACGATGATGAATTCGTTGTGCCAGAGGATCCCGCCGACCAAGAGCGCTTCAAGCGCCGGCTTATAGCCACGACAAATAGCCTTAAGAAAAAGCAGCAGCAGCATCAAGCTGATCAAGATCTGCTAGCTGATAGATGGACTGAAGTCCTCGCGGCCGAGGAATATAAACTCGAGCGCCCCTCCAAGAGTTACCCAAAATGCAGGTTGCTACCCCAACTGGAGGAAGAAGTGTATGACGCGGCTGATCGGCCACCTCGTGGCTGCGACAAAGAGGCGTTCCAGCCAAAAGCTCAGCCTGCACCCCGACGCCATTCAAATAAAAAGGCATGGGGAAATACGCCAGACCTACGAGACGTATTGGAGGACAAAGCAAAACATGCAAGATCGATCTACGGATCACGAGGGCGCGCCACTATGCGAGACGATAAACGTCACGCCGGATACAGTAAAAGTAAATCCGGGTGGGCCGCACACAGCGGGCAAGACTCATTGGAGCTGCGTCGCGATATAGCCCAGTACAGAGGCGCCGCACACCCCTTGTGCTTCACAAACGAAGTAACGGATCATCAAATCCCAGAGGGTTTCAAACCCGTAAATATTGAATCATACGACGGCACAACAGATCCTGCGGTATGGATCGAGGATTTCCTCCTCCACATCCACATGGCCCGCGGTGATGACTTACACGCCATCAAATACCTCCCACTAAAACTCAAAGGACCAGCACGGCATTGGCTTAACAGCTTGCCAGCAGAGTCCATTGGCTGTTGGGAAGATCTGGAAGCCGCATTCCTTGAAAACTTTCAGGGCACTTATGTGCGTCCACCAGATGCCGATGACTTAAGCCACATAATTCAGCAGCTAGAAGAATCGGCCAGGCAATTCTGGACTCGGTTCCTAACAAAGAAAAATCAAATCATCGACTGCCGGATGCAGAGGCCCTAGCATCTTTCAAACACAACATCCGCGACGAGTGGCTAGCCCGGCACCTTGGTCAGGAAAAGCCGAAATCTATGGCAGCCCTCATCACACTCATCACCCGCTTTTGTGCGGGAGAAGACAGCTGGCTGGCTCGTAGTAATAACATATCAAAGAACCATGGTACTTCGGATACCAAGGACGGCAATGGCAGGTCACGTCGAAATAAACATAAGCGCCGCATTAACAGCGACAATACTGAGGATACGGCAGTCAATGCCGGATTCAACGGCTCTAAACCTGGTTAGCGGAAAAATCCATTTAAAAGAAGCACTCCGGGCCCGTCCAGTTTGGACTGCATACTCGATCGCTCGTGTCAAATACACGGCACCCCGACAAGCCAGCCAACCACACCAATAGGGATTGTTGGGTATTCAAGCAGGCCGGCAAGTTAATTGCCGAAAACAAAGATAAGGGGCCACATAGCAATGACGAGGAAGAGCCCCGGCAGCCGAACACCGGAGGACAGAAGAGGTTCCCCCCACAAATGCGGACGGTGAACATGATATACGCAACCCACATCCCTAAGAGGGAGCGGAAGCGTGCGCTCAGGGATGTATATGCGTTGGAGTCAGTCGCCCCAAATTTCAACCCATGGTCCTCCTGTCCGATAACTTTCGATCGCAGGGACCATCCCACTAGTATCCGTCATGGCGGATTCGCCGCACTGGTCCTAGACCCAATCATCGACGGATTTCACCTCACTCGAGCCCTTATGGATGGCAGCAGCAGCCTGAACCTGATTTACCAGGACGCAGCGCGCAAAATGGGTATAGACCCCTCAAGGACCAAACCCACAAAAATGACCTTTAAAGGCGTCATTCCAGGTGTAGAGGCCCATTGCACAGGCTCAATTACACTGGAAGTGGTCTTCGGATCCCCGGATAACTTCCGAAGCGAAGAATTAATCTTTGATATAGTCCCGTTCCGCAGTGGCTATCATGAACTGCTCGGGCAAATCACATTTGCAAGATTCAATGCGGTACCGCATTATGCATACCTCAAGCTAAAGATGCCAGGACCTCGGGGGGTCATCACAGTTAATGGAAACACAGAGCGCTCTCTCCGCACGGAGGAGCACATTGTGGCCCTCGCAGCAGAAGCGCAAAGCAGCCTCTCAAGGCAATCCACTAGTTCGGCGTTTCAAGACCCGGACACCTTCAAGCGCGCTCAGAGTAATCGGCAACTAGACCGCCCGGCACGATCTGAGCTCACGTAGCAATGCGGCCCCCACCCCGGCCCAAGCCAAACGGCGAAATTCGTGCCACGTGTACATAATTACGCATTAAAAATACCATGGGCACAGGCGGGGAGGGGGGCACAACTACGGCACGCCCCAATACGTGGCTTAAACCGCACTAGGGGCTTCCCGCTTTGTTATTTTTCTCTTTCAGGACTTTAATCTCTGGAAACCCTGTCCGGCCGCATGATTGCCGAACACATGATGCAGCAACCAAGGAGGCAGAAAGCTACGTCACACCATAGAACTCCCAGGTGGATTACGATAACGAGTGAAATATTTGCTTTAATACTATTCCTCAGCTTGCCCTTGAAAGGGACATAGTCCTACTTTTTGCTTATCGCACTATCTGTATCATTCTGCTTTAAAGCACTTTTTTGAATAAACAATGCATAACATTACGACTATTATTTCATTCTTGTTATATATATGTGTTCATTAATGACGCCTTGCAACCGTACACTTTGGTACGGCCAATACACCAGGGGCTTAAGTACCCCACATTATGGTGTGAGAAGTCCGAACATTTTCACAAGTGCTGCACCCCGAACTTATAGCATTATATGCATCAGCTCCGAATCATGTCTTTGGTTAAATGTTGGGTTTGCCCGGCTCCTATGTTTTGGTACCTTACGTTCCGCTCTATCGACTAAGGTAGCACTAGGAGAACTACTGCGATTGTGCCCCAGTTCTGCTGGGCTAAGCACCTCAGTAGAGAAAGCTAAAACTGACTGTCATGATAAGGCGAGAGACTGGTCGCTGTTCGGCGAGGTTTCGAGTCCCTAAAGACTTATGCCGCTTAGAGCGAGGAGCTGGTCCTGTCCGGCTTAAAGGCGTGTATCGCGCCCCGAATTCGGCCTTCTGAATACCAGGGGCTTCGCCGAAATTTAAAATTATAGAATTCTATGGCTAAGTGAGAGTGATAAAGCATTATTAGTCCGGTTGCCTTGTTCGATGTGCTGAGCACCTCCCTCGAAGGACCCAAAAATGGAAACAAGAGTGCTCAGGTTTATCCCGAACACCCCAGCACTCGCGGCATGGGGGCAAAAGCCGAGGACTAGCCATCTCTCAGATTGGATAAACAGCCAAACAGAAGGTAATATTTTAAATTCAAACAAACGTTGCATAGCGCATATGAAACAAGTTTTCATCATACAGGATCACACGAGCAAGTTTACTCAAATATTACATCCTTTGGACATTCGTCCGCTACAAGATGGGCACCCTTCAGGACACCCTCATAATAAATTTCGGGGGTGCGATGCTCCTTGCCCCGCGGCGGTCCTTCCTTGATCAGCTTCACGGCGTCTAGCTTGGCCCATTGCACCTTCACACGGGCGAAAGCCCGGCGTGCACCTTTGATGCAGACGGACCGCTTGACGACTTCCAGCCATGGGCAGGCATCCACAAGTCGCCTCACCAGGCCGAAGTAGCTGTTCGGAAGGGCGTCGCCAGGCCACAGCCGGACTATAAAGCCCTTCATGGCCTGTTCGGCCGCCTTGTGTAGCTCGACCAGCTGCTTCAGCTGGTCGCTCATAGGCACCGGGTGTTTGGTCCCAGTATACTAAGACCAGAACAGCTTCTCCATTGAGCTTCCCTGCTCGGCCTGGTAAAACTGTGCGGCATCCGACACGCTGCGGGGCAAATCTGTCAATGCTCCTGGAGAGCTCCGGATTCGGGTAAGTAATAGGTAATTTACTTTCACATGCTTGCTTTGCATATAGAATGCCTTACCCGACGCTATTTTCTTCATCGCGTCAATCTCCTGGAGGGCCTTTTGGGCTTCGGCCTTGGCACTCTTTGCGCTCTCGAGGGCCGCGGCAAGCTCAGACTCTCGCGTCTTCGAGTCAAGCTCCAACGCCTTGTGCTTCGTCACGAGAGCATGGAGCTCTTGATGCACCTCGCCCACCCGAGCCTCTTGCCTTTCCCGCTCGGTGCGCTCCTTGGCCGCTTTATCTTCGGCCTCGGACAACGCTTGCTTTAGGGTCGCCACTTCGGTCGTGGCCCCTGGCAAATTCATGATGATCCTGTCATTTTGCAATCGCATTCTTTTTATACATATCCATAGACTAGGTACTACTTACCTTTGTTCTCCACAAGCTGCCTCTTGGCAAGGCCCAGCTCGTCCTTGGACCCTTTAAGGTCCTGCTTCAGTGCGGCGACCTCCACAGTCAGTGCAGAAGATGCCAGCAGCGAAGCCTGCATACACATATTGACATACTTATATTAGACTCATGTGATATTGTTTGATCCTCTATTCGGCTTTTCTTTGTGAACACCGAACAGAGCATCAGGGGCTACTGTCTATGCGGTAATATTTTTCCTATATTTTAAACACTTACCTCAAAGCCTGTTAGAAGGCTGGCACAGGTTCAGTCAATCTGCTCTTGGCGGACTGAACCTTCTGGACCACCGCACTCATAATAGTACGGTGCTCCTCGTCGATGGAAGCGCTGCGAAGCGCTCCCAGCAGATTGTCCGGCGCCTCTGGATGGACAGAGGTCACCAGCACAGGCGTCTTGCCCCTCTTGGAAGGAGGCCGCATGCCCGAGTCCGGAACCACTGGAGGTTCCGGCGTGGTGTTCGGCTGAGGGCCGAACTCGGAGCCCTCAGGGGCCTTGTTCCCTCTGCTCCCGGAGTCCGGAAGGTCGCCTTGAGGCGCCTCCGGGACTGTCTCCCCTCGACCCGGTGCCTCTTGAGACAATAACTCGGCGTCGTCTGCAGGGCAAGGGGAGGTGGCGGTTGGAAGTGGATCGCCATCCATATCTGATGAGCCTAGGGAGCCATCGGACGATACATCGATATGGGCTCGTGGCGGCCTGCATAATCATATTCGGCGTTAGGGGAAGTAGTGCGACAAAGGAATGCTATGAGTTACTCTGGTATTCGAATACTATGACTTCGCCAGGGGCTTGGCCCTGAGCAGCCACTCGTCTTTGCCTTCGGCGATGGTGGAACTGTCCGGAAGGAGAGTCCTTTCCTTCTTGGACCCTTCGGCCTCCCCAGTTGGGGCGGCCTTCCTTTTCTTGTCTCCCCCAACTGAAGGGGGATCATCTTCTTCCTCCTCCTCGTCTTCGGGGAAGGAGTGTGTCGCAGAGTTATCGGACGATGAGTCCGATGACGCCTGGCGTCGGGAACTCTTTCGGGTTCCCTTGGCCTTCTTGGTCTTCTCCGGCACCTTATATGGGGCCGGAGTCAGCATCTCTGTAAGGAGAGCGTCCGCAGTGTCCTCGGGCAGAGGGGTCGGACAGTTAATCTGCCCCGACGTCTCCACCCAGTCCTGTCAAAGGCATGGAGATCAGACCCCGCACGTAATTAAGCTAGGGGAAATAAAATATCCTACTGGATGTATAGAACTCACCGAATGCGCTCGGCGCTTCGCGCTTAGCCCGCGGTCCTCGGTGAGGGAGGGAGGGACCTCGGCGCCCTTGAATAGCACCTTCCAGGCATCCTCGTGTGTTGTGTCGAAGAGCCTGTTCAGAGTTTGGTGCTGGGCCGGGTCGAACTCCCACAAATTGAAAGCCCGTCATTGACACGGGAGGATCCGGCGGATGAGCATGACCTGGACTATGTTGATGAGTTTGAGATTCTTGCTCACCATGTTTTGGATACATGTTTGGAGTCCGGTCAGCTCTACCGAACTACCCCAGGACAGGCCCTTCTCTTGCCAGGAGGTGAGCCGCGTGGGGATGCCAGATCGGAACTCGGGGGCCGCTGCCCATTCGGGGTCACACGGCTCGGTGATATAGAACCACCCCGATTGCCACCCCTTTACGGTCTCCATGAAGGAGCCCTCGAGCCAGGTGATGTTGGGCATCTTGCCCAACATGGCGCCTCCGCACTCCGCCTGGCGGCCGCTCACTACCTTCAGCTTGACATTAAAGGTCTTCAGCCATAAGCCGAAGTGGGGCTGGATGCGGAGGAAGGCCTCGCACATGACGATAAACGCCGAGATATTGAGGATGAAGTTCGGGGCCAGATCGTGAACATGAGCCCCGGACGAATGGGTGGAGAGGGAATCCCAGTCCACGGAGGAAATGGGTAAGGAACACTACCCTCTCATGGGGCCTGGGGGTGGGGATGAGCTGCCCCTCATCTGGGAGCCGGTGCATGATGTCGTCGGGCAGGTATCCGACTCTCCTCAGCTTCTTGATGTGTCCCTCCGTGACAGAGGAGACCATCCACCTGCCTCCCAATCCGGACATGGTTGGAGAAGGTTGAGGTGGGAAGTGCGGACATGGGCGCTGGAGCTCGAGTGTGCGAAAATGGATGAGCAAAGGAGGAAGAAGGTGTGGATGAAAAGGTGAATCCTTATCCCTTTATATGGGCGGATGAAACTATGTGTCCCCACTAGCCTGGTAAAACTCGCTTATCCCCCAAGCACCGTAATCGATGGCGCGGTTGGGTTACCCACGCCTGTATTGATGAGAATCCCGTGATAAGGGGGCACGATCTCTGCTTTGACAAGACGTGTCAAAAAACTGCCTCGCGTTATGTGCGGGGCTAGTTAAAGGAAACAGTTCGAATAATCACGGGGCCATGGCGTAATGTCGTGTTGCCAAAACAAGTCAGCAAATTGGATTTGTGGAAATATTGTTCTCTCTACGGTGGTATGTGGAACTTATTTTGTAGGGTCGGACACTATCCTTGTATTCAAATTCTTCTGTGATGTATTCGGAGGAGGAACCCGCCTTGCAATGCCGAAGACAACACTGCGCGCCGGACTCATCGTCATTGAAAGCCTGGTTCAGGGGCTACTGAGGGAGTCCTGGATTAGGGGGGTCTCCGGACAGCCGGTCTATATCCTTTGGCCGGACTATTGGACTATGAAGATACAAGATTGAAGACTTCGTCTCGTGTACGAATGGGACTCTACTTGGCATGGAAGGCAAGCTAGGTAGTACGGATATGGATATCTCCTCCTTTGTAACCGACCTTGTGTAACCCTAACTGTCGGCGTCAAAACCGGCGGATCTCGGGTAGGGGGTCCCGAACTGTGCGTCTAGGCCGGATGGTAACAGGAGGCAGGGACATGAAGTTTTACCCAGGTTCGGGCCCTCTCGATGGAGGTAAAACCCTACGTCCTGCTTGATTAATATTGATGATATGGGTAGTACAAGAGTAGATCTACCACGAGATCAGAGAGGCTAAACCCTAGAAGCTAGTCTATGGTATGATTGTATGTTGTGATTGTTGTCCTACGGACTAAAACCCTTTGGTTTATATAGACACCGGAGAGGGTTAGGGTTACACAAGGTCGGTTACAAAGGAGGAGATATCCATATACGTATTGCCTAGCTTGCCTTCCACGCCAAGTAGAGTCCCATCCAGACACGAGACGAAGTCTTCAATCTTGTATCTTCATAGTCAAACAGTCCGGCCAATGGAGATAGTCTGGCTATCCGGAGACCCCGTAATCCAGGACTCCCTGAGTAGCCCCTGAACCAGGCTTCAATGACGATGAGTCCGGCGCGCGGTATTGTCTTCGGCATTGCAAGGCGGGTTCCTTCTCCGAATACATCACAGAAGAATTTGAATATGAGGATAGTGTCCGACCCTGCAAAATAAGTTCCACATTCCACCGTAGAGAGAATAATATTTTCGCAGATCTAATTTGCTGGCTTGTTTTGGCAGCATGACGTTACGTCATGGTTCGGTGATTATTCGAACCGTTTCTTTTAACCAGCCCCGCACATAACGCGAGGCAGTTTTGCGACACGTCTAGTCAAAGCAGAGATCGTGTCCCCTTATTACGGGATTCTCATCAATACGGGCGTGGGTAACCCAACCGCGCCATCAATTGCGGTGCTTGGGGGATAAGCGAGTATTACCAGGCAAGTGGGGACGCTCAGTTTTGTCTGCCCATATGAAGGGATAAGGATTCACCTTTCTGTCCACGCCTTCTTCCTCCCTTACCCATCCATTTTCGCACACTCGAGCCCTAGCGCCCAAGTCCGCACTTCCCACCTCGACCTTCTCCAATCATGTCCGGAGCGGGAGGCAGGTGGATGGTCTCCTCCGTCACGGAGGGAGACATCAAGAAACTGAGGAGAGCCGGATACCTGCCCGACGACATCGCGCACCGGCTCCCAGATGAGGGACAACTCATCCCCACCACCAGGCCCCATGAGAGGGTAGTATTCCTCACCCATTTTCTCCGCGGACTGGGATTCCCTCTCCATCCCTTCGTCCAGGGGCTCATGTTTTGTTATGGCCTGGATTTCCATGATCTGGCCCCGAACTTCATCCTCAACATCTCGGCGTTTATCATCGTGTGCGAGGCCTTCCTCCGCATCAAACCCCACTTCGGCTTATGGCTGAAGACCTTCAATGTCAAGCCGAAGGTGGTGGGCGGCCTCCAAGCGGAGTGCGGAGGCGCCATGGTGGGCAAGATGCCCAACGTAACATGGCTCGAGGGCTCCTTTGTGGAAACCATAAAGGGGTGGCAATCGGGGTGGTTTTATATCACCGAGCCGCACGACCCTGCATGGGCAGCGGCCCCTGAGTTCCGATCTGGCATCCCCACGCGGCTCACCTCCTGGAAAGAGAAGGGCATGTCCTGGGGTAGTTCGAAAGAGCTGACCGAACTCCAAACATGTCTTCAAAACATGGTGGACAAGAAGCTCAAGCTTGTCAACATAGTCCAAGTTATGCTCATCCGCCGGATACTCCCATGCCAACAACGGGAGTTCAACTTGTGGGAGTTCAATCTGGCGCAGCACCGAACTCTGAACAGGCTCTTCGACACGACTCATGAAGACGCCTAGAGGGTGCTGTTCAAAAGCGCCGAGGTCCCCCCCCCCCTATTACTGAGGATCGCGGATTCAACGCGAAGCGCCAAGCCAATGCGGTAAGCTGCTTTACCTTTCACAGGATACTTATTTTTTATATAGATTGACTCTACGCGGGATCTAAACTCCCGTACCTTTGACATGACTGGCAGAAGATGGCCGGACAGATCGACTGTCCGACTCCTTTGCCTGAAGGCCCCGCAGACGCTCTTTTGGCGAAGATGTTGACTCCGGCCCCTTATACGGTGCCGGAGAAGACCAAGAAGGCCAAGGGAACCCAAAAGAGTTCCCGACGCCAGGCGTCGTCAGACTCACCGTTCGATGATTCTGCGCTGCACTCTTCCCCCGAAGACGAGGAAGACGAAGAAGAAGATGCTCCCCCACTGACTGGGGGAGACAAGAAAAGGAAGGCCGCCCCAACTGGGGAGGCCAGAGGGTCCAAGAAGGGAAGGACTCTCCTTCCGGACGGTTCCACCGCCGCTGACGAAAGCGAAGACGAGTGGTTGCTCAGGGTCAAGCCCCCGGGGAGATCGTAAGTATTCGGATACCAGAGTAACTCATAGGATTCCTTTGTCGCACTGTTTTCCCTAACGCCGAACGCAATTATGTAGGCCGCCACGAGCCAGTATCGATGTATCATCGGACGGCTCCTTGGGCTTGTCGGACATGGATAGAGATCCAGTCCCGACCGCCACCTCCCCCATCCTGCCGACGACGCCGAGGTGTTGTCTCAAGAGGCACCGGATCGAGAGGAGACAGTCCCGGAGGCGCCACAAGGCGACCTTCCGGACTCCGGGAGCCGAGAGGACGGGCCCCCCGAGAGCTCTGAGTTTGGCCCTCAGCCGAACACCACACCGGAACCTCCAGCAGTTCTAGGCTCGGGCAGGCGGCCTCCTTCTAAGAGGGGCAAGACGCCTGTGCCGGTGACCTCTGTCCATCTAGAGGCGCCGGACAATCTGCTGGAAGCGCTTCACAGCGCTTCCATCGACGAGGAGCACCGCACTATCATGAGTGCGGTGATCCAGAAGGTTCAATCCGCCAAGAGCGGATTGACTGAAGCCTGTGCCAACCTTCTAACAGGCTTCGAGGTAAGTGTTTTAAAATGTAGTAGAAATATTACCGCATAGACAGTAGCCCCTGATGCTTTGTTTGGTGTTCACAAAGAAAAGCCGAACAGAGGATCAAATAATATTGCAGGAGTCTAATATAAGTATGTCAATATGCATGTGCAGGCTTCGCTGCTGGCATCCACCGCACTAACTGCGGAGGTCGCCGTATTGAAGCAGGACCTCGAGGGGTCCAGGAAAGAGCTCGGCCTTGCCAAGAGGCAGCTCGAGGAGAACAAGGGTAAGTAATACCCTGTCTTATGTATATATAAAAGAGGACGCGATTGCAAAATGACAGGATCATCGTATGTTTGCCAGGGGCCACGACCGAGGTGGCGACCCTGAAGCAAGCGCTAACCAAGGACGAAGATACAGCAGCCAAGGAGCGCACCGAGCGAGAGAAACACGAGGCTCGGGTGGGCGAGGTGCAGCAAGAGCTCCAGACTCTTGTGGCAAAGCACGAGGCGTTGGAGTTTGACTCCAAGACGCGGGAGTCTGAGCTTGCCGCAGCCCTCGAGAGTGTAAAAAGTGCCAAGGCCGAAGCCCAAAAGGCCCTCCAAGAGATCGACGCGATGAAGAAGATAGCAGCGGGTAATGCTTTCTATATGCAAAGCAAGCATGTAAAAGTAAATTACCGATTACTTACCCGGATCCGGAGCTCTTCAGGAGCATTCACAGATTTGCCCTGCAGTGTGTCTGATGCCGCACAATTTTACCAAGCCGAGGACGGAAGCTCGACGGAGAAGTTGTTCTGGTCTCAGTATGCTAAGGCCAAACATCCGGTGCCAATGAGCGATCAGCTGAAGCAGATGGTCGAACTACATAAGGCGGCCGATCAGGCCATGAAGAGCTTTATAGTCCGGTTGTGGCCTGGTGACGCCCTTCCGAACAACTTCTTCGGTCCGGTGAGGCGGCTTGTGGATGCCTTCCCACGGCTGGAGGTCGTCAAGCGATCTGTCTGCATTGAAGGTGCACGTCGGGCTTTCGCCCGTGTGAAATTGCAGTGGGTCAAGCTAGACGCCGTGAAGCTGATCAAGGAGGGGCCACCGGAGGGCAAGGAGGACCGCCACCCCGAGATGTACTACAAGGGTGTTCTGCCGGGTGCCCGTCTTATCGCGGATGAGTGTTCAAAAGATGTAATATTTGAATGAGACTTGCTCGTTTTATCCTGTATTTATGAAAACTTGTTTCATATGCGCTATGCAACGCTTGTTTGAATTTAAAATATTACCTTCTGTTTGGCTGTTTATCCAATCTGAGAGATGGCTAGTCCTCGGCTTCTGCCCCCATGCCACGAGTGCTGGGGTGTTCGGGATAAACCTAAGCACTCTTGTTCCCATATTTGGGTCCTTCGAGGGAGGTGCTCAGCACAACGAACAAGGCAAACGGACTAATAATACTTTATCACTCTCACTTAGCCATAGAATTCTATAATTTTAAATTTCGGCGAAGCCCTTGATATTCGGAAGGCCGAATTCGGGGCGCGATACACACCTGTAAGACGGACAGGGCCGGCCCCTTGCCCTAAGCGGCATAAGTCTTTAGGGACTCGAAAAACCTCGCCGAACAGCGACCAGTCTCTTGCCTTATCATGACAGTCAGTTTTAGCTTTCTCTACTGAGTTGCTAAGCCCGGCAGAACCGGGGCACAATCGCAGTAGTTCTCCTAGCGCTACCTTAGCCGATAGAGCGGAATGTAAGGTACCAAAACATAGGAGCCGGGCAAACCCAACATTTGACCAAAGACATGATTCGGAGCTGATGCATATAATGCTATAAGTTCGAGGTGCCGCACTTGTGAAAGTGTTCGGACTTTTCACACCGCATTTTGGGGTACGTAAGCCCCTGGTGTATTGGTCGTACCAGAGTGTACGGTTGCAAGGCGTCATTAATGAACACATAGATATATATATATATATATATATAACAAAAATGCAATAATAGTCGTAATGTCATGCATTGTTTATTAAAAAATTGCGTTAAAGCAGAGTGATACAGATAGTGCGATAAGCAAAGAGTAGGACTATGTCCCTTCCAAGGGCAAGCTGAGGAATGATATTAAATTGAATATTTCACTCGTTACTGTAATCAACCTGGGAATTCCGTGGTATAACGTAGCTGTCTGCCTCCTTGGTTGCTGCCTCATGTGTTCGACAATAGTGCTGCCGGACAGTGTTTCCAGAGATTAAGGTCCTGAAGGAAAAAGAAAAATAACCAAACGGGAAGCCCCTAGTGCGGTTTAGGCCGCGTTTTGGGGCGTGCCGCAGTTGTGCCCCCCTCCCCACCTGTGCCCGTGGTATTTTTAATGCGTAATTATGTACGCGCGGCACGAATATCATCGTTGGGCTGGGATTGGGGTGGCCGCCGTATTGCTACGCGAGCTCAGATCGCGCCAGGCGGTCTATTTGCCTATTGCCCCGAGCGCGCTTGAAGGTGTCCGGGCTTTAAAGCGCCGAACTAGTTGATTGCCTTGAGAGGCTGCTTTGCGCTTCTGCTGCGAGGGCCGCAGTGTGCTCCTCTGTTCGGAGAGAGCGCTCTGTGTTTCCATTGACTGTAATAACTCCGCGAGGTCCTGGCATCTTGAGCTTGAGGTATGCATAATGCGGTACCGCATTGAATCTAGCGAATGCGGTTCGCCCGAGCAGCGCGTGATAATCACTGCGGAACAGGACTATATCGAAGATTAACTCTTCGCTTCGGAAATTATCTGGGGATCCGAAGACCACTTCCTGTGTAACTGAGCCTGTGCAATGGGCCTCTACACCTGGAATGACACCGTTAAAGGTCGTTTTTGTGGGTTTGATCCTTGAGGGGTTTATACCCATTTTGCGCATTGTGTCCTGATAAAGCGGGTTCAGGCTGCTGCCGCCGTCCATAAGGACTCGAGTGAGATGAAATCCGTCGATGATTGGGTCTATGACCAGTGCGGCGAATCCACCATGACGGATACTAGTGGGGTGGTCCCTGCGATTGAAGGTGATCGGACAGGAGGACCAAGAGTTGAACTTTGGGGCGACTGGCTCCAATGCATATACGTCCCTGAGCGCACGCTTCCGCTCCCTCTTGGGGATGTGGGTTGCGTATATCATGTTCACCGTCCACACTTGCGGGGGAAACCTCTTCTGTCCTCTAGTGTGCGGCTGCCGGGGCTCCTCCTCGTCATCGCTATGCAGCCCCTTGTCCTTGTTTTCGGCAATTAACTTGTCGGCTTGCTTGAACACCCAACAATCCCTATTGGTGTGATTGGCTGGCTTGTCTAGGGTGCCGTGTATTTGACACGAGTGATTGAGTATACGGTCCAAGCTGGACGGACCCGGCGTACTTTGTTTGCATGGCTTTTTCCGCTGACCGGGTTTAGAGCCTTTGAATCCGGCATTGACTACCGTATCCTCAGTATTTTCGCTGTTAATGTGGCGCTTATGCTTGTTGCGACGTGACCTGCTATTGCCGTCCTTGGTATCTGAGGTACCATGGTTCTTTGATATGTTATTACTGTGAGCCAGCCAGCTGTCTTCTCCCGCACAAAAGCAGGTCATGAGCATCGTGAGAGCTGCCATAGATTTCGGCTTTTCCTAACCAAGGTGCCGGGCTAGCCACTCGTCTCGGATGTTGTGCTTGAAAGCCGCTAAGGCCTCCGCATCCGGACAGTCGACAATTTGATTTTTCTTTGTAAGGAACCGAGTCCAGAATTGCCTGGCTGACTCTTCTGGCTGCTGAATTATGTGGCTCAAATCATCGGCGTCTGGTGGTCGCATATAAGTGCCCTGAAAGTTGTCGAGGAATGCGGCTTCCAGATCTTCCCAACAGCTAATGGAGTCCGCTGGCAAGCTGTTAAGCCAATGCCGCGCTGGTCCTTTGAGCTTTAGTGGGAGGTATATGATGGCGTGTAAGTCATCGCGGCGGGCCATGTGGATGTGGAGGAGGAAGTCCTCAATCCATACCGCGGGATCTGTTGTGCCGTCGTATGATTCAATATTTACAGGTTTGAAATCTTCTGGGAATTGATGTTCCATTACTTCGTCTGTGAAGCATAAGGGGTGTGCGGCGCCTCTGTATTGGGCTATATCGTGACGCAGCTCGAATGGGTCTTGCCCGCTGTGTTCGGCCCGGCCGAATTTGCTTTTACTGTATCCGGCGTGACGTTTGTCGTCTCGCAGAGTGGTGCGCCCTCGTGATTCATAGATCGATCTTGAATGCTTTGCCTTGTCCTCCAATATGTCTCGCAGGTCTGGCGTATCTCCCCATGCCTTTTTATTTGAATGGCGTTGGGGTGGAGGCTGAGCTTTTGGCTGGAATGCCTCTCTATCGCAGCCGCGAGGTGGCCGATCAGCTGTATCATACGCTTCTTCCTCCATTCGGGGTAGTAACCTGCGCCTTGGGTAACTCTTGGAGGGGTGCTCGAGTTTATATTCCTCGGCCATGAGGACTTCAGTCCATTTGTCAGCTAGCAGATCTTGATGAGCTTGAAGCTGCTACTGCTTTTTCTTCAGGCTCTTTGCCGTGGCCATAAGCCGGTGCTTGAAGCGCTCTTGTTCGACAGGATCCTCTGGTACGGCGAATTCATCGTCGCTGAGGCTTGCCTCGTCTTCGGAGGGGGGCATGTGATTGTCATCCTCCTCCTCTCCGTCTGCCGGTCTCTCAGGAGAGTTGGCTCCTCCGTCCTCCTGCTCTAAATCTTGCTGGAGGGGTTTGTTGTTTTCTTCGGCACTATCCGGAGTGTTATTATCTCCTGTGCCGGTATCACCACTTTTGCTTTGGCGGGACTTAGAGCGGCGCCGCTGACGTCGGTGTTTGGGTTGCTTCTTGGAGGGGTCATCCTCCGCTATCCCGTCGCCATTGCCTTCTTTGGGTGTATCCACCATGTATATGTCATATGACGAGGTGTCTTTCCAGTGCCCTATAGGTGTTGGTTCATGTTCGTCTCCTACATCGTCGTCCATACCATCGATGTCTTCAGAGTTGAAGTTGAGCATGTCAGTTAAATCATCGACAGTGGCTACGAAGTGGGTGGTGGGTGGGCGTCGAATTTCTTTGTCGTCCGCATCCCAATCCTGTTGGCCATAATCCGGCCAGGGCTCTCCTGACAAAGAGAGAGACCTTAGTGAATTCAGAATGTCACCGAAGGGCGAGTGTTGAAAGATATCCATAGCGGTGAATTCCATGATCGGCGCCCAATCGGATTCGATTGGCAGGGGCGCGGATGGTTCGGAGTCCGGAAAAGAGTCCGACACCTTGGAGTCACGGGCTGCGCAGAGGGTTAGGCTGGTGTTCGGCTCGATCACCATTGAGACTGCAGCCCCTAAGGTGGTGTCTAACCACCCGTCCTCGACTGGCGCAGTTGGCTTCGAGCTAAGGGTTGGAGCTGATGCGGGCACAGCCTCTGGGGTACTGTTCGGCGGCAGAGCTAGGTCATACCCATCGCGACAGTGCGGCGCGCCCGGCTGTGGCTCGAATCTGTTGAAGATCAAGTCTTCGCGGATGTCGGCCGTGTAGTTCAAACTTCCAAATCTGACCTGATGGACAGGGGCGTAGCTTTCAATCTGCTCCAGATGGCCAAGCGAATTAGCCCGCAGTGCAAAGCCGCCGAATACGAAGATCTGTCCGGGGAGAAAAGTCTCACCCTGGACTGCATCGCTATCGATGATAGTAGGAGCCATCAAGTCTAACGGCGACGACACAAAGGAAATCTCAATGAAAGCACCAATGTCGGTGTCAAAACCGGCGGATCTCGGGTAGGGGGTCCCGAACTGTGCGTCTAGGCTGGATGGTAACAGGAGGCAGGGGACACAAAGTTTTACCCAGGTTCAGGCCCTCTCGATGGAGGTAAAACCCTACGTCCTACTTGATTAATATTGATGATATGGGTAGTACAAGAGTAGATCTACCACGAGATCAAAGAGGCTAAACCCTAGAAGCTAGACTATGGTATGATTGTATGTTGTGATTGTTGTCCTACGGACTAAAACCCTTCGGTTTATATAGACACCAGAGAGGGTTAGGGTTACACAGGGTCGGTTACAAAGGAGGAGATATCCATATATGTATTGCCTAGCTTGCCTTCCACGCCAAGTAGAGTCCCATCCGGACATGAGACGAA
This sequence comes from Triticum dicoccoides, assembly GCF_002162155.2. Taxonomy (NCBI): domain Eukaryota; kingdom Viridiplantae; phylum Streptophyta; class Magnoliopsida; order Poales; family Poaceae; genus Triticum; species Triticum dicoccoides. The sequence goes on from NC_041390.1 coordinate 465,054,979, forward strand.
GTCTTCAATCTTATATCTTCATAGTCTAACAGTCCGGCCAATGGAGATAGTCCGACTATCCGGAGACCCCCTAATCCAGGACTCCCTCACTAACCCTCTCCGGTGTCTATATAAACCGGAGGGTTTTAGTCCGTAGGACACAATAACATACAATCATACCATAGGCTAGCTTCGAGGGTTTAGCCTCTCCGATCTCATGGTAGATCAACTCTTGTAATACCCATATCATCAAGAATAAATCGAGTAGGATGTAGGGTTTTACCTCCATCAAGAGGGCCTGAACCTGGGTAAAACATCGTGTCCCCTGCCTCCTGTTACCATCCGCCTTAGACGCACAGTTCGGGACCCCCTACCCGAGATCCACCGGTTTTGACACCGACACCCATCATAAGCTCTTCCCCCTCGCATTACATTATTCGCCATTTGCCACTCTTTTCCTCTCCCCTACTTCACAAAATTTTGCCATTTTATTCGCCCCTCTTTTCCGTTCGCCGTTTTCTTGTCAGATCTTTTGTTTGCTTGTGTTGTCCTTCTATATGCTTGCATGTTCTATATTGTTGAATTTTATTATGATCCTACATGTAATTATTATGAGAGAGGAAAACATGGTTGTAGAAATTTCCATGTTATTAAATTTCCTCTCGTTATGTTGAGATTGTCAATGTTTTATTCCTCTCCTTTGCATATGCTAGATATTTCTTGTCTTGACAATTTGTTTCTATATAAAATTCCTATGCATAGAAAGTATATTAGACTTAAATGTGTTTGTCACATGTTTCATGATGCTCTATTTGTGTCTCAATTATTATCTTCCGTGTGAACATCGTTGAAATATTATGCCTAGCTAGGGGAGTTAAACGATAGCGCTTGTTGGGAGGCAACCCAATTTTATTTTCGTTCTTTACTTTTTGTTCCTGTTTAGTAACAGTGCGCATTCCTTGCACTAACGGATGCAACTCGACACCAGCTCCCGAATGCACCCGGCCGCGAGCCAAATCGTCGCTGGAGGGCCATTTCCGGCCGCCAACGCCGTCCTTGTGGTTGTCGGGGCTCTGCCGCTGGTGCGCCACCACGGTCTTAACATCCCTAGGTCACCGACAGGTGGGCCTAGGGTCATTAGCCACTAACCCCGGCCCTAAACCCCACTGACGTATGGGCCCCCACCTTAACTAATTAGCATTAGTCTAAATTAACTTTGTTAATTAACTCAACCACTGACAGCAAGTCCCCACCTACTAATCTAATTAATTAAATTAATTAAAACCTGCTTATTAGAATGTCTCACTGACTAGAGGGGCCCACTGGTCAGATTAACCAGTCAACCTGCTGACTGGGCTAGACCTAGTCTATGACAGGTGGGCCCCTTGTTGACCTATTTACCAGTCAACTGTTGACCTGCTGACTTAGCAGGCTGGCCCCACCTGTCAGCCTGTAATGCCACTACTGTGTACATTTCTCTGTGTACACCTAGAATTTAGTATTAAATATATTTCGAATTAAGTAAATTCCAAAAATTCAGAAAATGATTTAAAACTTAGAAAATTAATATAAAATAATCCGTAACTCAAATGAAAATACTTTATACATGAAAGTTGCTCAGAACGGCGAGGCGAATATGAATACGCATTCCATTCGTTTGCCACACGTCCCTAGCATAGTGAAGCTGCAACCGCCCCCTCCGGTCCGTTTGTCCGGAGATGTCAAACACCGGGGATACTTTCCCAGATGTTTCCCCCCTTCGCCAGTAGCACCTACCACTGCGTTAGGTCGCCCCTAGCATAACGTTGTCCCATGTCATGCTTTGTGATGCAATTTTTTGCTCTATTATTTATTGTGTTCCCCCTCCGCTACTTTTTCGGTAGACACCGAGGCTGACACTACTCCTGACACCGACTACATCCCTGACGACCAGACCTTTTCAGCAGAGCTTCCAGGCAAGCCCCCCCTTGATCAACCCCATATTGCCTATTCCTTCTCTCTACTACTTGCATCAGAGTAGTGTAGCATGTTACTGCTTTTGGTTAATCCTATTCTGCTGCATAGCCTGTCATTGTTGCTATAGTTGCTACCCTTACCTACAATCCTAAATGTTTAGTATATGATGCTAGTATTCCATCAGTGGCCCTACATTCTTAACCGTCTGCTATGCTATATTATAGGGCCGTCGTCACTTTGGGAGGTGATCACGGGTATATACATATTGCACTATTATACATGATACATGGTGGTGACTAAAGTCGGGTCGGCTCGTATAGTACTCACAAGTGATTCTGATGTGGGGGCTAAAAGGACAGGTGGTTCCATCCCGGTAGTGGTGGGCCTGGGTTCTCGATGGGCCCCGACTGTTACTTTGTGGCGGAGCGATAGGGCTGGTTGAGACCACCTAGGAGAGAGGTGGGCCTGGCCCTGGTCGGCATCTGCGGTTACATCAATTAACACGCTTAATGAGATCTGGGTATTTGATCTGAGTCTGGCCACTGGCCTATATGCACTAACCAACTACGCAGGAACAGTTATGGGCACTCGACGTCGTGGTATCAGCTGAAGCCTTCGAGACGTCGGCAACTGAGCGGCGCGCGCCGGATTGGTCCGTAAGCCTGCGCTTGTATTAAGGGGGATAGGTCTACTTCCGTCCGTGTACGCAACGTGCATGTGTGCAATGGGAGAAGGGCCCAGACCCCTGCGCACATAGGATTTAGACCGACATGCTGACCTCTCTGTTGTGCCTAGGTAGGGCTGCGACATGTTGATCTTCCGAGGCCGGGCATGACCCAGGAAAGTGTGTCCGGCCAAAGGGGATCGAGCATGTTGGGAAATGTGGTGCACCCCTGTAGGGAAGTTTATCTATTCAAATAGCTGTGTCCCTCGGTAAAAGGACGACCCAGAGTTGTACCTTGACCTTATGACAACTAGAACCGGATACTTAATAAAACACACCCTTCCAAGTGCCTGATACAAGCCGGTGATCGCTCTCTCACGGGGCGACACGGAGAGGATCGCCAGGTAGGATTATGCTATACGATGATACTTGGTGAACTTACCATCTATTTCTCTTATACTGCTTCAAGATGGAGGTTGCCAGAAGCGTAGTCTTCGATAGGACTAGCTATCCCCCTCTTATTCTGGCATTCTGCAGTTTGGTCCACAAATACTACCCATTTCATTGATACTAATGCATATGTAGTGTAGATCCTTGCTTGCAAGTACTTTGGATGAGTACTCACAGTTGCTTTCCTACTTCTTTTTCCCCTTTTCCCGGTTACTGCGATCATATGATGGAGTCCAAGAGCCATAGGATCCTGAGGATGGTTCTATGCGGAGTTCGACTTTGAGGAGTAGTTAGGAGGTCTCATGCATGAGGCCTTGCCTTTTCGATCGTTGCTACTTTTGTGCTAGCCTTCTTAAGGCAAACTTGTTTAACTTATGCCTGTACTCAGATATTATTGCTTCCGCTGACTCTTGTGCATTTGGGCTTATGTATTTGAGCCCTCGAGGCCCCTGCTTGTAATATAAAGCTTGTATTATTTTATTTTGTGTCTAGAGTTGTGTTGTGATATCTTCCCATGAGTCCTTGATCTTGATCGTACACATTTGCGTGTATGATTAGTGTACAGTCAAATCGAGGGCGTCACAAGTTGGTATCAGAGCCAACTACCTGTAGGAATCCCCCTTCCACACTCCTTGACCGAAGTTGAGTCTAGTCGATGAAAACTGTTTTACTAACATGGTTGTGCGGCCCATGGGCCCACGTCGCCATTGGGTGGTATTAGGATCTTTTATTCCTTGTCTATGCTCTGGGCCTCTGATCTCTCTTATATTCGGGTTAAATGAATTTTGCTAAATCTAACATTAAGATCTCGTGATCGCTTTCACCCGGAGAGCATCTTATTACTGATGGTCGACTGCTACACTAGAAGATTCTGAGGATACTCTATGATGTTCTTCTAAGACTTTGTTCCTGTTGCTTTTTCAATTCCCTACCATCGAAGTGTCCCTATGGATAAATACATACACTTGTTGTTCTTACTTTTATTCTCAGTTGATCTTGTTATTACAAGATACCCCGAAATTCTCTCTATTGATACGAGAATACCTTGTGCCTACTGCCTTGTAGTTCTTTACCACATGAATACCCCTGCAAATAGTTACTCACACTTATCAAGTATTCATCCATCCCCAGTTGTTCATATGTTTCATATGATACTTTGAAATACTATTCGATCTTTCGATAATCCTATTTAAAACTATTGCTCTACATATACTTGTGTGCTTGCATTATGGATGCTTCCCATAGGTCTAGCAACATTCATTAGTATCCTTTGACACCGTCATTTTGATCCTATTGATTCAACATGAGGGCGAATGCACGCAATAATCGGTTGATCCTTTTAAAACTATCTTTCCGGCTGAGATGTCATTTTGAACATGAGCTGGTTATCGACCAATCAAATTGCCGTCGATTGTACCCCTAAGCCTATTCAACTTATCCATTCTTAATCAGATCATTGGCTTCTAATCCCTTGATTTGGAAATGATAATTCCTTTGCGTTTGAGCTTTGAATCAATTAGTTGTTTCTATAATCCGGTGCCCTTTCGTTCCTTCTTCCTCTGATAGAGTATCGATACTCGCATCAGCTCCGTTGTAGACCACAAGACCCCCTTGTTGGATTATTATCCGACAATGTCCTTCCTATTCAATAACCTTGTGAGCCTTTCCATGTGTATATAATGCCTTTGGTAATTTGTATCCTCTGCTTTGATAACCATACTGTACTTTCGAGCTTGTATTATTTACTCCGAAGTTTGTGGTATATATTCCTAAGATGCCCCGATGGGTTGAACCAGCGCCTTCCCTAATCTGTGTGAACCCGAAAGATTTCACGGGTCATACTTATCTAGTATTGCACCAGGTAAAACTTTCAACAACTAATGTCATTTTCTAAATACGAGAGGTGAATGGAAGGTTATGCATTGAGGAAGTGGGAGTCGACCTTGAACCTTTGTGTTCATGCCCCTGGACATGATGTAGATCCTATCCTGGAAGCTTATTGTAATAATAACTATTTCCTTGATATAATATCCTTTGGTATCGGTGAATTGATCCTTTGCAATCATGGTTCCGACCATATGTTCTTCTTTGATCCCATTTCTCAGGCAAGTTTAAGCACTTGTCTTCTATGGATCAATACACCAGTCCAACCTTTACTTTGATCTACCGTCGAGTATTACACCCTGGTATCTCGAGAATATCATGGAACAGCATAACTTCTTATGGGTTCTTCATCAATTATTATTTCTCACCGGATCCAATTGTTCCTAGGTTCTGGGTTGTCGTCAACCGAGGACACTGAATAGTGAATCGAGTCCGCACTCTGATTCAATAACTCTAAATAATTTTCGTTGCTTATGAGTTTAATAATCCTTCAAGTCATTCCTGACCTGATCGGCTATATCATTATCGTGCTAATTTTAACTATGCTACGTGGTGCTTCTTCCCAGAGCACAAATTTGGATAGAGAGTTAATCTGCGTCGATCTTCCTTGTCATATCACTTCTCCTTGAATAGCAAACTTGATTTCGAATTTGTGTCCTACCCGCGGTTCCAATAACCTTTTGCTTTCATCATTCCTTTGACTTGATGTCAACGTCGATCGTTTACATCTTCTTGAAACCTCTCGACAAATTTTTCCTGATCATTGTCAACAATTTGACTTCTTCCAAGTTGTTGTTGAATTCAGGATGAGAAATACCATCCTTGCCCCTCGATGAATTGTGTTATCATCGACAACATTCTTGCCTTCCCCCAACACAAATGTGTTCGTGTTTTGTGTTGTATATTGATTTCCTTGCTATCTAGCTTATGATATGTTCTACCTTGGAGTATTACCATCTGTTATGTCGAGGATGTTGTGATAATTTAATATTCCTAGCAACCCTATTGCTTTGAAGTTAATGGTCGACAGTTCATTCTTAGACTATTGGTTATTGAATCACCTTTCTAACATTGACCGTGCTACCTAAGCCCATATTTTGGGCGCACTATTCAACCAGTGTTTAATAGTGTATGTTTTCCTCGAGCATACATCATTATATCATCTAATGAATGTTATCTCCTTATTCAAATAATTATGGAAACCCATCTTTTTGAAAAACTTGAGGAATTATCATTGAGACCATCAGCCACCCCCTCATCCTGTCCTTGGTTTAATGATGAACTCTTCTTTCAGAACTTGTTTCCATGGTTCATTTCCCGAGAATCTTACAATGTCATCTCGTCAATTTGTGTTGCACCTTTTCTTCTCAGGCATACTGAGTCTAAGGTAGCCTGACACCAATCAGATCTGAATCTCGGTCAGATATGATGGTTGGAACATACTTCCAAGAGTTATAATGTTGATCTTTGACCCGATAAGGTGATGTCATGCCTAGCACACATGGGCGGAGGACCTATCGTTATAGTTCATCCTTTTTAGCAAGGTCAACCATTCTTCCATGAGGAAATTGTAAGAACTATTCTATAAGTTGTTCCTGGTTAATCCTTTGAGTATCCAAGGTCCGACCTTGCTTGAAGACCATGTCAATGCTATCTCAAAGCATGTCTGTAGCGACCTGACCTCAAACGGTCAAGTCTCTGTGCTTCAGTGTCATCCCTGGATCGGTAATGCTGACACACACAGTACTCGAGGGGTTTATAATAGAGTAGCAATCACACATTTATTACATCGAATGTCTCAAAAGAGAACTTATTACAATAAATATGGCATAAGGCCATCTAATATGATAACAGCGGAAGGCTTGGAAGATAAAGTGAGTCCATCAACTCCAATGGCATAGCTAAGCTGCACGGCAACGACCTAACGAACCTTACTCCTCGTCTGAAAAGTCTGCAACATAATACGTTGCAGCCCGAAAATGGGTCAGCACATGGAATATGCTGGCAATGTAACACAGTAGAGTAAGAACAGAATAATGCTATCACTACATGCATATTTGGGCTAGTGGAAAGGCTCTATGGTTATAGTTTTGCGAAAAGCCATTTTTTCCTACAACAAAGGAATAGATTTTATTTAACTATCATGGTAGTTGAAACATCATTGAGAAGGTTCCTCCAACTCAATCCCAATTAAAAAGTAATTATCAACCCAACAATATTAAATTAGAGTGATGAGATACATATGATAATCCAAGTACTAGATACTCAAGATGTCCTTAATCGGGGACAGGGCTAACCATGATTAGATTGTACACTCTGCAGAGGTTTGCGCACTTTTCCCCACAAGACTCGATCTCCTCCGTTGGATTTCTCGCACTACATGGTGTTTGAGAAATGGATGACCGAGACACGGTCTTTCAGAAGCATTAACTCTAACCCCGAGTAGACAGTACCAACCTACATCCCTCTACATCTGCTAGCCTACCACTGGAAGAGGTCATGCAACTTACTCAACTATGCTAGAGCTCATAATAGCTTGTGGATGCACACGGAAGTTTCTAGCATGAAATATCTCAGTTCCCTTTGAGGCTGGGTGGCGGACCTTAGGATTATCACATGGCTACTCCGGGATATCCTAGGACAACACTAGATTCTCCAGGTGCCCGACAAGCAATCCACCCAGATGTGTATTAAAGTTGCCACCTTAAGTTGAACCATTAATTAACAATCTCACATCTGTCATGGATTCACTCACCCAAACCACGTCTACGAGCATAGCATAGCAATATAAGCAATACGTAGAAGTAACTCCCAAGGGTTTGATAATAACAGGGTGATAGGTTCTACCTCATCAACTATTTCTCAAACCCACAAGTTAATCACAACCTAATCATGCAATGTTTGAGGATTGGAACTAATGCATAAAACTAGGTGATAAAGGGTATGATCAAAGTGTTACTTGCCTTGCTGATGATCCGTGAAACCTAGAGACTCGTAGTAGCACGCTTCGCACTCCGGGTGTTCTATCGCAAACAAATAATAGCATACATAAGCAATCAAGCAAAGACGCACGGGTAAAACTCAAATAAGAAGATCTAACCAGAAAGTTCAACTTAAGAACTCCGGTTTGCAAAAAGAATCAAATCGAACAAAGCAACAAAACTCAAACTGCGAAAGAACCAAGATCCGATTACTAATCTGTACTGAAGTCAAATTTTACAGTGACAAAATCTTGTTCAAGTTGGTTAAACGGAAAGAGGGCTTTGAGACGAAGATCTAGGCGCTTGAATCGCCTGATTCCGATAAATGAGCGAAAAGATAAGCTAAAACGAAAATCGGATCAGAAATCGCGATCAAAAATAATCGTGAGAAATCCGAGAAAAAGAAAAACTGACGAACAGGCTAACGAACGAATGTCCGCTATCTGCGAGTAATGGGTGAAAACCATTCGTTAAAACGAACGAACAAACAGGCGTTCGCTAAATAAATAAACCGACGGAAAAACCGATCTAAAAGAATAAACCAGATTTTTTTTAAAAAACTGAATCTAGATCTAGGGTTTACATAAATAAACCGACGAGAAAAAAACGGTGGCGGCTCCGGCGAAGTCGGCGGCGGGGCTGGCGGCGGTGGTGGTGTGGGGGTCGAGGTGGGGCCGGCTCGGCCTTTAAAGGGGCCGGGCGAGGCGACGGCTTGGGCAAGGGGCCGGGGGAGGAGGAGTCCTCCCCGGACTCGGCGGTGGCGGCGTGCGCCGGCCGGACTCCGGTCGGAGTCGGTCGGGGCGTGGCGTGGGCTGGCGCGGCTGGCCAACTGGGCCTCGGCCCAGTTCGGTCCGGCGGAAAAACTCTTTTTAAATAAATTCCATGCAGAAAAACGCCAAAAATAAATACTAAACGGATGCCAAAAATCCCGAAATAAATTTGCCCCATCCTCTAAAAATCTACCGGACAAGGTGAACATTTATTTGGGCCTAAAATGCAATTTTGAAAAACGCGAATTTTTCCTATGCAAATAGAATAGCAATAAAATCCCAAATAAAATATTTATTTGTTTTTAATATTTTTCCTCCAATGTTCCATTGTTTTTGGGGAAGTCATATTATCCCCTCTCATGTATTTTTTTATATGAAATATTTTCGGAGAGAAAATAATAAAACAAATTGATCCTCATTTCGATATTTGATAAAATTCAAATATGAAAACAGTGAAATCCCCAACTCTCTCCGAGGGTCCTTGAGTTGCTTAGAATTTCGAGGATCGCGAAATGAATATGCAATAAAATATGATATGCATGAATGATCTATGTATAACATTCCAAATTGAAAATTTGGGATGTTACAATGTCTGTGGTAGTCCGATCTTCAATAAGAACATTTGAAGCACAATGCTATTCTCTTTATCAATTATCCTAACACCGTTATATGGGTAATGTCATGAAATTCCTCTCCACTTACCTAAATGGTTTTCTATTTTCTATCTTGTCATGGATGTCATACTCTGTTTGCCCTTGGAAAGGGTATACCCCTGAGGATATGTGTTTAAACATATTTTCTTTTCCATTGTTCTGTTTAATCTGATGATCACATTTTCCTTTCCATGTTTTGTTTAACCTTTCTTGTGATCTATATGATCTAAGCAATAATATTCTTCTGCCTATGTAAATGATACGTCTCCAACGTATCTATAATTTTTGATTGTTCGATGCTATTATATATTCTATTTTGGATGTTTAATGAGCTTTATTTTACACTTTTATATTATTTTTGGGACTAACCTATTAACCCAAGGCCTAGTGCAAATTGCTGTTTTTTTGCCTATTTCAGTGTTTTCCAGAAAAGGAATATCAAATGGAATCCAAACGGAATGAAACCTTCAGGAGAGTTATTTTTGGAACAAACGTGACCGAGTGGACGTCAAGAAACAAACGAGGAGTCCACGAGGCGGGAGGGCGCGCCCTCCCCCCTCGTGGCTCAACCGACCTACTTCTTCCTCCTATATATACTCATATACCCTAAAAACATACAGGAGCACCACGAAACCCTATTTCCACCACCGCAACCTTCTGTACCCAAGAGATCCCATCTTGGGGCCTTTTCCGGAGCTCCGCCGGAGGGGGCATCGATCACAGAGGGCCTCTACACCAACTCCATGGCCCCTCCGATGATGTGTGAGTAGTTTACTTCAGACCTTCGGGTCCATAGTTATTATCTAGGTGTCTTCTTCTCTCTCTTTGGATCTCAATACAAAGTTCTCCTCGATCTTCTTGGAGATCTATTCAATGTAACTCTTTTTGCGGTGTGTTTGTCGAGATCTGATGAATTGTGGGTTTATGATCAAGTCTATCTATGAACAATATTTGATTCTTCTCTGAAATCTTTTATGTATGATTGGTTATCTTTGCAAGTCTATTCGAATTATCAGTTTGGTTTGGCCTACTAGATTCATCTTTCTTGCAATGGAAGAAGTGCTTAGCTTTGGGTTCAATCTTGCGGTGCTCGATCCTAGTGACAGAAAGGGAAACTACACGTATTGTATTGTTTCCATCGAGGATAAAAAGATGGGGTTTATATCATATTGCTTGAGTTTATCCCTCTACATCATGTCATCTTACCTAATACGTTACTCTGTTCTTATGAACTTAATACTCTAGATGCATGCTGGATAGCGGTCGATGTGTGGGGTAATAGTAGTAGATGCAGGCAGGAGTCAGTCTACTTGTCACTGACGTGATGCCTATATACATGATCATGCCTAGATATTCTCATAATTATTCGCTTTTCTATCAATTGCTCGACAATAATTTGTTCACCCACCGTAATACTTATGCTACCTTGAGAGAAGCCACTAGTGAAACCTATGGCCCTCAGGTCTATTCTCCATTATATTAATCGTCCGTTAACAAGCTATTTCTATTTCCTTTTATTTTGCAATCTTTACTTTCAACCACTATCATAAAAATACCAAAAAATATTATCTTATCATCTCTATCAGATCTCACTCTCGTAAGTGACCGTGAAGGGATTGACAATCCCTTTATCGCGTTGGTTGTGAGGTTCTCATTTGTTTGTGTAGGTACGAGGGACTTGCGTGTGGCCTCCTACTGGATTGATACCTTGGTTCTCAAAAACTGAGGGAAATACTTACGCTACTTTGCTGCATCACCCTTTCCTCTTCAAGGGAAAACCAACGCAATGCTCAAGAGGTAGCAAGAAGGATTTCTGGCACCGTTGCCGGGGAGTCTACGCACAAGTCAAGACATACCAAGTACCCATCACAAACTCTTATCCCTCGCATTACATTATTTGCCATTTGCCTCTCGTTTTCCTATCCCCCACTTCACCTTTGCCGTTTTATTCGCCCCTCTTCCATTCGTCCTTTTGTTTGCTTGTGTTACCATGTGCCTTCTATTTGCTTGCATCTTCGCTTGCTAAAAATCTATTGATATGGATCCTCATCCTCTTGCTAATCTTTTTAAAAGATCCAATTATGATGAACCAATTGCTAGTGAGTTGAGTGCACTAGATTATCTTTACGAGGTTTTGCTTGAAATTCATGAATCTGAAAATTGTGATGAAGTGCTTTATGAAGTGATTCACGATAGATCTTTGAATAAAAAGCATGATTGCAATGGTGTTATTATAAATTCTATTAACGTCAATTGTGCTAATAATATGCAAAACCCTAAGCTTGGGGATGCTAGTTTTTCTATGTTCACTAATTGTTGCAATGATCATGATTGGGGTGATTCTTCTTTTGATCTTGAAAATTTATTTAAGCCCCATGATGAATATGAGATTGATAATAGTGTTTGCAATACTATTGAAAGTGGGTTTGGAAGAGTGCCAAACTTTAGATCCCACATATTTGGAGAATGTTCAATCTTATGAAATTTTTGATAAAAGTGGGTTTGGAGAGGTCATGACTTTAGTTAATGTTAATCCCGCTATTTTGGAAGAGTGTCAACTTTGCATGCATGTGGATCATGTTGAAAATATTTTATGTGATAGCTATTTTGTTGGATTTGCTTATGATCCCACATGTAATTATTATGAGAGAGGAAAATATGATTGTAGAAATTTTCATGTTACTAAATTACCTCTCGTTATGTTGAGATTGCTATTGTTTCTTTCTGCTTCCTTGCATATGCTAGTTTTTGCTTGCTATGATAATTTGTTTGCCTATAAGATGCCTATTCATAGGAAGTATGTTATACTTAGATGTGTTTGTCACGTGTTTTATGATTCTCTCTTTTGTGCTTCAATTCTTGTCTTTCATGTGAGCATCATTGAAATTATCAATGCCTAGTTAGGGGCGTTAAACAATAGCGCTTGTTCAGAGGCAACCCAATTGTATTTTTGTTTCTTGATTTTTGATTCTTTTTAGTAATAAATAATTCATCTAGACTCTGTTTAGATGTGGTTTTATGCTTTTAATTAGTGTTTGTGCCAAGTAGAACCTTTGGGAACACTTGGGGAAAGTCTTTGCGATCTTGCTGTAAAAAACAGAAACTTTAGCGCTCACGAGATTTGCTGCCATTTTTTAATGGAGAGTGCTATTTAGTTAATTATTTTTTCAGATGATTAATAGATAAATTCCTCACGTCCAGAAATTTATTTTAGAATTTTTGGGGTTCCAGAAGTATTCGAAACCTACATATTACTACAGAATGTTCTGTTTTTGACAGATTATGTTTTTCGTGTGTTGTTTGCTTATTTTGGTGAATCTATGGCTAGTAATAGAGTTTATGAACCATAGAAAAGTTGGAATACAGTAGGTTTAACACCAATATAAATAAATAATGAGTTCATTACAGTACCTTGAAGTGGTGGTTTGTTTTCTTTTACTAACGAAGCTCATGAGATTTTCTGTTTAAGTTTTGTGTTGTGAAGTTTTCAAGTTTTAGGTAAAGATTTGATGGATTATGGAACAAGGAGAGGAACGAGCCTAAGATTGGGGATGCCCAAGGAATCCAAAGGTAAAATCCAAGGACAACCAAAATCCTAAGCTTGGGGATGCCCCGGAAGGCATCCCCTCTTTCGTCTTCGTCCATCGGTAACTTTACTTGGAGCTATATTTTTATTCACCACATGATATGTGTTTTGCTTGGAGCGTCTTGTATGATTTGAGTCTTTGCCTTTTAGTTTACCACAATCATACTTGCTGTACACACCTTTTGGGAGAGACACACATTAATTGGAATTTATTAGAATACTCTATGTGCTTCACTTATATCTTTTGAGTTGGATAATTTTTGCTCTAGTGCTTCGCTTATATCTTTTAGAGCACGGCGGTGGTCCTATTTTATAGAAATAATTGATCTCCCATGCTTCACTTATATTATTTTGAGAGTCCTTTAGAACAGCATGGTAATTTTCTTTGGTTATAAATTTTAAATACTAAAGAGAAGTTGGATGCTTGATAGTTGTTTTGAGATATAAAGGTGGTAATATTAGAGGTGTGCTAGTTGAGTAATTGTGAAATTGAGAAATACTTGTGTCGAAGTTTGCAAGTCCCGTAGCATGCACGTATGGTAAACGTTGTGTGACAAATTTGAAGCATGGGCTATTCTTTGATTGCTTTCCTTATGAGTGGCGGTCGGGGACGAGCGATGATCTTTTCCTACCAATCTATCCCCCTAGGAGCATGCGCGTAGTGCTTGGTTTTGATGACTTGTAGATTTTTGCAATAAGTATGTGAGTTCTTTATGACTAATGTTGAGTCCATGGATTATACGCACTCTCACCCTTCCATCATTGCTAGCCTCTTCGGTACCGTGCATTGCCCTTTCTCACCTTGAGAGTTGGTGCAAACTTCGCCGGTGCATCCAAACCCCATGATATGATACGCTCTATCACACATAAGACTCCTCATATCTTCCTCAAAACAGCCACCATACCTACCTATTATGGCATTTCCATAGCCATTCCGAGATATATTGTCATGCAACTTTCCACCATTCCATTTATTATGACACGCATCATCATTGTCATATTGCTTTGCATGATCATGTAGTTGACATCGTATTTGTGGCAAAGCCACCATGCTTAATTTTTTCATACATGTCACTCTTGATTCATCGCAATCCCGGTACACCGCCGGAGGCATTCACATAGAGTCATATTTTGTTCTAAGTATCGAGTTGTAATTCTTGAGTTGTAAGTAAATAAAAGTGTGATGATCATCATTAGAGCATTGTCCCATGTGAGGAAAGGATGATGGAGACTATGATTCCCCCACAAGTCGGGATGAGACTCCGGACGAAAAAAAAGAGGCCATACAAAAAAGAGAGAAGAAGGCCCAAATAAAAAATGAGAGAAAAAGAGAGAAGGGACAATGTTACTATCCTTTTTCCACACTTGTGTTTCAAAGTAGCACCATGATCTTCATGATAGAGAGTCTCTTATTTTGTCACTTTCATATACTAGTGGGAATTTTTCATTATAGAACTTGGCTTGTATATTCCAATGATGGGCTTCCTCAAATGCCCTAGGTCTTCGTGATCAAGCAAGTTGGATGCACACCCGCTTAGTTCCTTTGATGATCTTTCATTTATAGCTCTAGTGCCTACGTTGCATGGCAATCCCTACTCCTTGCATTGACATCAATCGGTGGGCATCTCCATAGCCCATTGATTAGCCGCGTCAATGTGAGACTTTATCCTTTTTTGTCTTCTCACACAACCTCAATCATTATATTCTATTCCACCCATAGTGCTATGTCCATGGCTCGCGCTCATATATTGCGTAAAAGTTGAAAGAGTTTGAAAAGGCTAAGTATGAAACAATTGCTTGCCTTGTCATCGGGGTTGTGCATGATGAGAGCATTTTGTGTGACGAAAATGAAGCATGGCCAAACTATATGATTTTGTAGGGATAAGCTTTCTTTGGCTATGGTATTTTGACAAGACATAATTGCTTGGTTAGCATACTTGGAGTATTACTATTTTTATTGTCAATAAACTTTTATCTTGAATCTTTTGGATCTGAACATTCATGCCACAATAGAGAAAATTACATTGAAGAATATGCTAGAAAGCATTCCACATCAAAAATTCTGTTTTTATCATTTACCTACTCGCGGACGAGCAAGAATTAAGCTTGGGGATGCTTGATACGTCTCCAACGTATCTATAATTTTTTATTGTTCCATGCTATTATATATTCTATTTTGGATGTTTAATGGGCTTTATTTTACACTTTTATATTATTTTTGGGACTAACCTATTAACCCAAGGCCCAGTGCAAATTGCTGTATTTTCCTATTTCAGTGTTTCGGAGAAAGGGAATATCAAACGGAATCCAAACGGAATGAAAGCTTTGGGAGAGTTATTTTTGGAACAAACGTGATCCAGAGGACTTGGAGTTGACGTCAAGAAACAAATGAGGAGTCCACGAGGCAGGGGGGCGCTGACCCTTCTGGTAGCGCCCTCCCCCCTTGTGGTCCCCTCGTGGCTCAACCGACCAACTTCTTCCTCCTATATATACTCATATACCCTGAAAACATCCAGGAGCACCACGAAACCCTATTTCCACCGCCGCAACCTTCTGTACCCAAGAGATCCGATCTTGGGGCCTTTTCCGGAGCTTCGCCAGAGGGGGCATCGATCATGGAGGGCCTCTACACCAACTCCATGGCCCCTCCGATGATGTGTAAGTAGTTTACTTCAGACCCTCGGGTCCATAGTTATTAGCTAGATGGCTTCTTCTCTCTCTTTGGATCTCGATCAATACAAAGTTCTCCTCGATCTTCTTGTAGATCTATTCGATGTAACTCTTTTTGTGGTGTGTTTGTCGAGATCCGATGAATTGTGGGTTTATGATCAAGTCTATCTATGAACAATATTTGATTCTTCTCTGAAATCTTTTATGTATGATTGGTTATCTTTCCAAGTCTCTTCGAATTATCAGTTTGGTTTGGCATACTAGATTCATCTTTCTTGCAATGGGAGAAGTGCTTAGCTTTGGGTTCAATCTTGCGGTGCTAATCCCAGTGACAGAAAGGGAAACAACACGTATTGTATTGTTGCCATGGAGGATAAAAAGATGGGTTTTATATCATATTGCTTGAGTTTATCCCTCTACGTCATGTCATCTTACCTAATGTGTTACTCTATTCTTATGAACTTAATACTCTAGATGCATGCTGGATAGCGGTCGATGTGTGGAGTAATAGTAGTAGATGCAGGCAGGAGTTGGTCTACTTGTCATGGACGTGATGCTATATACATGATCATGCCTAGATATTCTCATAATTATTCGCTTTTCTATCAATTGCTTGACAGTAAGTTGTTCACCCACCGTAATACTTATGCTATCTTGAGAGAAGCCACTAGTGAAACCTATGGCCCCCGGGTCTATTCTCCATTATATTAATCGTCCGTTAACAAGCTATTTCTATTTCCTTTTATTTTGCAATCTTTACTTTCAATCTTTATCATAAAAATACCAAAAATATTATCTTATCATCTCTATCAGATCTCACTCTCGTAAGTGACCGTGAAGGGATTGACAACCCCTTTATCGTGTTGGTTGCGAGGTTCTTATTTGTTTGTGTAGGTACGAGGGACTTGCGTGTGGCCTCCTACTGGATTGATACCTTGGTTCTCAAAAATTGAGGGAAATACTTACGCTACTTTGATGCATCACCCTTTCCTCTTCAAGGGAAAACCAACGCAGTGCTCAAGAGGTAGCAGTAAACACCTCGATATACCATCATGTCTAGTGTAACCCTGTTAGTATTGTTGATGACATTCCGGTGACCACCGATGGACGAGAACCTTGCCTATTGGCCGCCTCATTTCAACGAGCAGGAAAATGGTTCTCTTCGTCCCTCGCCCTTGGTACCAACGATGCTGCCAGCATAACTGACCGGTTATTCTTTGACATGCCTTACTATCATGACCGTGCAAGATGTCAACCCCCTTCCTTCTTTCAACCCACATGGTGGGCCCATAACCCACAGGTCCCAGGATCGAAACCTGACTCTCCTGTACACCACTTGTTCCCAAGGTTGTTCTTCGCGCATGGCCTCATATGTAATTCACGAGCCACCTCCCGCCGAGAGATCATCAATTACGGCATCAAACACAATACTTATTCATGTTGCTTTGAACCCCTTTCACGCCCTATTTCAGGCATCGAACAATTTCCTGCCTGCTTGAAACTTCCCATGATACCTTCTTACTTTGCTCTTGATGTTTTCCTAAATTACAACTCGATAGATACCTTGGGCCAAAATCCCTTAGCTATTTACCAAATATCAGACCTTGTAGGCATCTGTCCTTGTAGTTTTCCCTCCTATCCTTTCGTAAGTACGATGGAGTTCCTGAAGGAAGGACGACAACTTCGTCATGATGCATTGATGCATAGGAATGAAGACATCAATGCTATGGATCAACTTCTTCGAGAAGAGAAACCAAGACCAAGAACACTCGCTAGAAATTCGTAACCAGAACCTTCCCCCTTTACTCCACCTCTTAAATCTCGGGACGAGATTTGTTGTAGTAGAGGAGAATTATGACACCCCGATAGTTCAGCTACAGTAAACCCCTGTTAATGATGCCACGTCATCATAATTAAAATTTTGCTAAACCTCGCTCGTTTCAAAATTAGTTCAAATACAAATTCAAATAACAAATCAAATTATAGTTTCATAAAATAGTGAATTAAAAATGTTCATTAGGTTGTAAATATTACTTAGATAATTGTCATGCATCAATCAACATTTTTCTAAAGGTTTAAAATGCCCTTGATATGAAAACAGTAACCAAGATCACCGCATTTAGGTCATTTCCATTAAAAAATACAAAACAACTACTAATCACTCCCAAACTTTTAGTGACAGTGGGGTATGTTGAATACTAAATATTGAGACCAGCCACACATTTTACTAAATATTGAGGCCTAGCTGGCCAGCCAGCCGGCCCACCCCGCCTCTCGACTACAAGGCCTACCTCTCCAACCCCCGAACCCTAGACCCCCAACCCTGTTCCTCTCCTCCCTTGCTCCCCACGCGCCGCCACACACTCGCGAACGCGCAGGGCAGTGCCCAGCCACGTGCTCCTCCTACCTCCCGCCCCGTCGCCCTCCTCTGACGACCAGCGCCACCCCTCTTGGCCTCCTTCCTCTCCCTCCTGCACCGCGCCCTTCATCCCCGAGCTCCGCGCGCTCCATCCATGGTCGCCCCGACCTCCTGCCGCAACGTCGTCGTCTTCCCTCGCTCCGGCGAGCCGGGAAACCAGGCCACCCACCTCCTCCTGCCTGCTCCTTCCTCGCGGCATCCCGGTTGGCCGCACCTCCTGCGGCCTCAGCCGTGATGGCCACTGGCCATGGCCTCCGTCTCCAGCCCCGTTGTGGTGCACATCCCAGGTGCACCACCACGAGCCCACTGCCATCCCTACGGCTCCACTGTGAGCTCCAACTTCCCCTCTCCCTCCTCTAGGATCACGCGCGTCTCCCTAGCATCGTCCCCGATGAGCTCCGGTTGTCGCGGACAACCTCGCCGTCGACGATTTAGGCCATCTCAGTGCGCGTTCCTTGCACTAACGGATGCGACTCGACACTAGCTCTCGAATGCACCCGGGCGCGAGCCAAATCGTCGCCGGAGGGCCATTTCCGGCTGCCGACGCCGTCCTCGTGGTCGCCAGGGCTCTACCGCCGGTGCGCCACCACGGTCTTAACCTCCCTGGGTCACCGACAGGTGGGCCCAGGGTCATTAGCCACTAACCCCGGCCCTAAACCCCACTAACGTGTGGGCCCCCACCTTAACTAATTAGGATTAGTCTAAATTAACTATGTTAATTAACTCAACCACTAACAGCAAGGCCCCACCTACTAATCGAATTAATTAAATTAATTAAAACCTGCTTATTAGAATGTCCCAATGACTAGCTGGGCCGACTGGTCAGATTGACCAGTCAACCTGCTGATCGGGCTAGACCTAGTCTATGACAAGTGGGCCCTTGTTGACCTGTTTACCAGTCAACTGGTCAATTGTTGACCTGCTGACTCAGCAGGATGGCCCCACCTGTCAGCTTGTAATGCCACTACTGTGTACACTTCTCTGTGTACACCTAGCATTTAGTATTTAATATATTTTGAATTAAGTAAATTCTAGAAATTTAGAAAATGATTTAAAACTTTGAAAATTAATATAAAATAATCCGTAATTCGGATGAAAATACTTTATACATGAAAGTTGCTCAGAACGGCGAGGCGAATACGAATGCGTTCGTTCGTTCGCCACACGTCCCTAGCATAGTGAACCTAAAACCGTCCCCCTCCGGTCCGTTTGTCCGGAGATGTCAAACACCGGGAATACTTTTCCGGATGTTTCTCCCCTTCGCCAGTAGCACCTACCACTGCGTTAGGTCGCCCCTAGCACAACGTTTTGCCATGTCATGCTTTGTGATGCAATTGTTTGCTCTGTTATTTATTGTGTTCCCCCCTGCTACTTTTTTGGTAAACACCGAGGCTGACGCTGCTCCTGACACCGACTACATCCCTGACGACCATACCTTTTCAGCAGAGCTTCCAGGCAAGCCCCCTTCCCCCTTGATCAACCTGATATCGCCTATTCCTTCTCTCTACTGCTTGCATTAGAGTAGTGTAGCATGTTACTGCTTTCGGTTAATCATATTCTGCTGCATAGCCTGCCATTGTTGCTACAGTTGTTACCCTTACCTGCAATCCTAAATGTTTAGTATATGATGCTAGCATTCCATTAGTGGCCCTACATTCTTGTCCGTCTGCTATGCTATATTATCGGGTCGTGGTCACTTCGGGAGGTGATCACGGGTATATACATATTGCATTATTATACATGATACATGGTGGTGACTAAAGTCGGGTCGGCTCATAGAGTACCCGCAAGTGATTCCGATGTGGGGGCTGAAAGGACAGGTGGTTCCATCCCGGTAGTGGTGGGCCTGGGTTCCCGACGGCCCCAACTGTTACTTTGTGGCGGAGCGACATGGCAGGTTGAGACCACCTAGGAGAGAGGTGGGCCTGGCCCTGATCGGCGTCCGCGGTTACATCAATTAACACGCTTAACGAGATCTGGGTATTTGATCTGAGTCTGGCCACTGGCCTATACGCACTAACCAACTATGCGGGGACAGTTATGGGCACTCGACGTCGTGGTATCAGCTGAAGCCTTCGTGACGTCAGCGACTGAGCGGCGCGCGCCGGATTGGATCGTAAGCCCGCGCTTGTATTACGCAACATGCATGTGTGCAATGGGCGAAGGGCCCAGACCCCTGTGTGCATAGGATTTAGACCGACGTGATGACCTCTCTGTTGTGCCTAGGTTGGGCTGCGACGTGTTGATCTTCCGAGGCCGGGCATGACCCAGGAAAGTGTGTCCGGCCAAAGGGGATCGAGCGTGTTGGGAAATGTGGTGCACCCCTGTAGGGAAGTTTATCTATTCGAATAGTTGTGTCCCTCGGTAAAGGGATTATCCGGAGTTGTACCTTGACCTTATGGCAACTAGTACCGGATACTTAATAAAACACGCCCTTCCAAGTGCCAGATACAACCCAGTGATCGCTCTCTCACATGGCGACGAGGAGAGGATCGCCGGGTGGGATTATGCTATACAATGATACTTGGTGAACTTACCATCTATTCTCTTCTACTGCTTCAAGATGGAGGCTGCCAGAAGCGCAGTCTTTGATAGGACTAGCTATCCCCCTCTTATTCTGGCATTCTGCAGTTCAGTCCACATATACTACCCATTTCATTGATACCAATGCATATGTAGTGTAGATCCTTGCTTGCGAGTACTTTGGATGAATACTCACGGTTGCTTTCCTACTTCTTTTTCCCCTTTTCCCGGTTACTGCGATCATATGATGGAGTCCAGGAGCCAGAGGATCCCGAGGATGGTTCTACGCAGAGTTCGACTTCGAGGAGTAGTTAGGAGGTCCCAGGCGGGAGACCTTGCCTTTTCGATCGTTGCTACTTTTGTTCTAGCCTTCTTAAGGCAAACTTGTTTAACTTATGCATGTACTCAGATATTATTGCTTCTGCTGACTCTTGTGCATTCGAGCTTATGTATTCGAGCCCTCGAGGCCCCTCCTTGTAATATAAAGCTTGTATTATTTTATTTTGTGTCTAGAGTTGTGTTGTGATATCTTCCCATGAGTCCTTGATCTTGATCGTACACATTTGTGATACGTCTCCAACGTATCTATAATTTTTTATTGCTCCATGCTATATTATCTACTGTTTTGGACATTATTGGGCTTTATTATCCACTTTTATATTATTTTTGGGACTAACCTATTAACCGGAGGCCCAGCCCAGAATTGCTGTTTTTTTGCCTATTTTAGGGTTTCAAAGAAAAGGAATATCAAAGGGAGTCCAAACGGAATGAAACCTTCAGGAACGTGATTTTCTCAACGAACAAGACCCAGGAGACTTGGACCCTACGTCAAGACACAAAAGAGGAGGCCACGAGGTAGGGGGCGCACCTACCCCCCCAGGTGAGCCCTCCACCCTCGTGGGCCCCCTGTTGCTCCACCGACGTACTCCTTCCTCCTATATATACATAAGTACCCCCAAACGATCAGATACGGATCCAAAACCCTAATTCCACCGCTGCAACTTTCTGTATCCATGAGATCCCATCTTGGGGCCTGTTCCGGAGCTCCGCCGAAGGGGGCATCGATCACGGAGGGCTTCTACATCATCACCATAGCCCCTCCGATGAAGTGTCAGTAGTTCACCTCAGACCTACGGGTCCATAGTTATTAGCTAGATGGCTTCTTCTCTTTTTTTGGATCTCAATACAATGTTCTGCCCCTCTCTTGTGGAGAACTATTCGATGTAATCTTCTTTTTGTGGTGTGTTTGTTGAGACCGATGAATTGTGGGTTTATGATCAAGTCTATCTATGAATAATATTTGAATCTTCTCCGAATTCTTTTATGTATGATTGGTTATCTTTGCAAGTCTCTTCGAATTATGAGTTTGGTTTGGCCTACTAGATTGATCTTTCTTGCAATGGGAGAAGTGCTTAGCTTTGGGTTCAATCTTGCGGTGTCCTTTCTCAGTGACAGTAGGGGCAGCAAGGCACGTATTGTATTGTTGCCATCGAGGATAACAAGATGGGGTTTTCATCATATTGCATGAGTTTATCCCTCTACATCATGTCATCTTGCTTAAGGCGTTACTCTGTTTTCATTAACTTAATACTCTAGATGCATGCTGGATTGCGGTCGATGAGTGGAGTAATAGTAGTAGATGCAGGCAGGAGTCGGTCTACTTGTCTCGGACGTGATGCCTATATACATGATCATACCTAGATATTCTCATAACTATGCTCAATTCTGTCAATTGCTCAACAGTAATTTGTTCACCCACCGTAGAATACTTATGCTCTTGAGAGAAGCCACTAGTGAAACCTATGGCCCCCGGGTCTATCTTCATCATATTAATCTTCCAATACTTTGTTATTTACTTTGCTTTTATTTTTGCTTTGCACCTTTATCATAAAAATACCAAAAATATTATCTTATCATATCTATCAGATCTCACTCTCGTAAGTGGCCGTGTAGGGATTGACAACCCCTTATCGCGTTGGTTGCGAGGATTTATTTGTTTTGTGCATGTACGAGGGACTCGCGCGTAGCCTCCTACTAAATTGATACCTTGGTTCTCAAAAACTGAGGGAAATACTTACGCTACTATGTTGCATCATCCCTTCCTCTTCGGGGAAAAACCAACGCAGTGCTCAAGAGGTAGCAATTTGCGTGTATGACTAGTGTACAGTCAAATCGAGGGCATCACAGAGGAGGTGCCCAAGTAGGATTACTCCTACTTGGGGCGCCCCTTGGGCACCTCCTCCACCGTTTACTCCTCGAAAGACAGAGGATAGAGAGTGAGAGAAAGAGTGTGAGACTTGCGCCGCTCTCCATTTCAAGGGGATTTCGACGATTCTGGGGTGATTGAACTATTTATTTACCTGTTCAATTTCTAATGAATCAAGATATCCTCTTGTTTCGGTATAAATAGTAGCTATCTGCTCTTCCACTAGGAGAGGATTTGCCTGGGATTGTTTAAGCAATTCCCTTAATCGTCGACCCCTTGCCAATTGATTCTGACTTGTTTTATCAAGAGCAGAGGTGAATTGTGCAAAGGCTTGTCACTCTATGAATTGAGCTAGTTCCAATTTGGATTTGCCAGGTCATATTGTCGTATGTGAGGGGCACCACTAGAACCTACATCAATTGTTCCTAGCCGTGTGTGGCGCCCCCTCCACCGTTTACTCCTCCAGTCATATTATCGTAGTGCTTAGGCGAAGCCCTACGGGGATCACTTCACCATCACCATCACCACGTCGTCGTGCTGACGAAACTCTCCCTCGACACTTTGCTGGATCAAGAGTTCGAGGGACGTCATCGAGCTGAACGTGTGCAGAACTCGGGGGTGTCGTACGTTCGGTGCTTGATCGGTCGGAATGAGAAGAAGTTCGACTACATCAACCGCGTTAACAAACGCTTCCGTTTTCGGTCTATGATGGTACGTGGACACACTCTCCCCCTCTCATTGCTATGCATCTCCTAGATAGATCTTGCGTGATCGTAGTATTTTTTTTTGAAATTACATGCTACGTTCCCAACAATCCCTACATATCCTATGGCCTGTTTCAAATTGCCTAGGGGTTTATGTCAGCACATCAATGGTTTACTGAGGAAGTTTTGGTGCGGATCGAAGAATGGAGAGGGGAGGACCGCCTGGGTCTCCCGGGAAGTCATGTCATAGCCAAACTTTATGGGGGGTATGGGTTTTCGCGACATTGAGCTCTTTAACATGGCATTGCTTGCACGGCAAACCTAGCGCCTTCTCCATGAACCCAGCTCCCTAAGTGCTCGAATCTTAAAGGTTGTCTATTATCCTTAGTCTTCTATCCTTGAAGCAGAGATTGGGAAGAACCCATCACAAGTATGACGTTCTATAGTTGAAGGAAGGGATGCATTAAAACTTGGCCTAGTGAAGCGGATTGGTTCGGGCGAGGATACCAATATTTGGCTTCACAATTGGATTCCACGAGATTTCAAACTCTGTCCGGTGTGCCCAAAATCTCCAAACCCCTCGAACAAGGTTTCAGAGCTAATCAACCCTGCCACCGCAGCATGGGACTGTGACACCCTTGAAGAGCATTTTTATGCGATGGATCAGGAAGCTATCTTAAATATCCCTCTGAGCTCCAAGGTCCGAGAGGATTCCTAGTCATGGCACTATGAACGGAAGGGTATCTTCACAGTGTGGTTAGCGTGCAGGCTTCTGTCATCAACTAAACAACAACGTACCGACTGGCTTGAACACAATGATGGTCACTCCAATGGCATAGCGGATCGTCGGTCATGGGCCAAGCTTTGGGGAGCTGTTGTTCCCTCCAAAGTCAGAGCTTTTTCTTGGAGATTAGCCAAAACTTCTATTCCTACAGGAGATGTTTGTAAGCACAGAAGTATGATTGATTCTGCAGAATGCTCATTATGTCATGCAGCTTAGATACGTGGCGCCACTCTCTATTTGACTGCCATATGGCGCGCTGCGTATGGGCCCTTGCCAACGAAGAACTGACTGAGACGATCATCTCAAATTGGACGGAGGATGCCAAGTTATGGATGCTTTGGCTGGTTGACACATTACCCATGGCGGAACTAGCGCGTGTGCTTGTGACGATGTGGGCAATTTGGTAGGCGAGGCGTTGAGCCATTCATGATAACCAGTTTCAAAGCCCGCTAAGCACCCACATGTTCGTCAACAAATTCATGGTGGAGCTTGGATTAATTCCTGAGAGAACAGCCCGCGCTAAGGACCAGTATGTGAATTCTGGAAATAATAGTGGGCAACCGCCGCTGTTAGGTTGGCTCCCGCCTGTTAGCCATGCGGTGAAAATGAATGCAGATGGAGGCTTTTCCAAGATTGGAGACCGAGGTGCCTCCGCGGTGGTGTGTCGGGACAAGAACGGTAATTACCTAGGTGCTTCAGCTATTATCTTTGAGGGTTTTCTGGATCCAGCAATTCTCGAAGCTCAAGCGTGCAATGAGGCGCTCGCACTTGCCATCGACCTACATGTCCAGTCCGTGTGTGTGGCTCCGGATTATCTGGAAGTAGTGACGAGTATACAAGATGAAACATGCCGGTATCATGCTATCTTGCAGGATATCAAGCACCAAAAGAGGTCTTTTCAAGATATCAAGTTTATTCATGAAAATAGGAAACACAACGGAGAGGCCAGTGCTTTAGCAAAGGCAGCTGCCTCTCTTCCTCCCGGGCACCACGTGTGGCTTACTAGTTTGCCCGATATTATCTGTATCCCTATGTGTTTGAACGTCTAATAAAGGATACAGTTTGCTAAAAAAAACTATTCCTTTAACTGCTGGGATAAGAAAGCTCAAAACTTCAAATTTTTGGTACTCTGACTAATGCAGTTAGCATGTTGCAAATCAAACATATTACTTCCGTCCCAAAGTCCCATAATATGTCCCAGGGAATACTAACTTTGTATTAAATCAGCAACACTTATTTTAGGATGAAAGAAGTATATCTTATTTTTCAAAGTGGTTTATGAACTCCAACTTATTGACATATTAGCTCAGGCAATTAGCATGTGAACGGGGGAAGTATTACACATCACACAAATAGTCATATGTTTCTATGTAGAAGTTAGACATTTCACAATAGTCTTCAAAGAATGGTGCCTTACACCGGTGCCAGTGAAGTTTCGTTTACAACACACATTAGGACTCAAAAGGCGTGTAACATTCATTAATGCGATTGAATTGTTTGGTACAAACGTGAAACGATTTATTTGCTTTGGCAAACATACACTCCTGCATCGTTCAGTTCAAGCGACTGATCAGTACACACGATGGGTATGGTATAATGTTACAGATTCCTGTAGTAGTCTACTCAGATTCACTAGTATACAAATAGTCCCTATTCATGATTATAGGCCTTGAATCCCTGACATGCCCGTCCATACTATTATCTACAAACAACAACTTACATAGCGATACAAGAATCTCTGAACTGATATATGCCTTTAATCAAAGGGGTCGATTCGAGGATCATGCTCACTTGCCATTGCCATCCCTGTACAGAGGCATGTGGGGCACATCACCTGTAAACATATCGTTACATGTCATGTTTCGTTTGAGTCTCAAAACCAGATAGCATGCAGGGTAGCATGTAACATACTCATACGAGCCAATATTAATTAGAATTTTGTGTGTGTTGATTCAGAAACAGGGTGGTGTGTTCAGTTCAGCATGCAAAGGACTGCTTTACCTTTCCTGCGCCAGAGCAGTTTGGACATCTCTCGGTTTTTGGTGCTGATAAAGGTTGATCACCATCACTGAATGTCGAAACAGGCTCAGTAAGCACAACAGCTCCCGTGCTTGAACAGCGGGCACAAGCCAGATACCCTACAGCAACATCATGGAATCTCCTCAGTGAGTTTAAACTTAAAGCTATCAAATAGCCACCCAAGTATAAGGGATGCACAATAAGCTATCATGTATATGCAATTATAGCTACTATCTCTATCAATCCATCTGAGATTTGTTCCCTGTTTGATCTTAGACTAAGCAGGCAATGAACTAAGTTTACCCGTCTCGGATTTGAAACTGGGTTTAGACGGTGTAATATAATTTTGCACTAAATTATCACTGCCAACATTAAGTATTATGTGGAATCTTCCCCATTCCGTGCATATATGATAAGAGTTCTCTGAGAGGGGGAGGGGGTACCAGTTCCTAAACAATATTTGCACCGTTTATGCTCCTGTTGCTTGACATTGTTTATCTCAACAACCATTAGGGCGGAGATAACTCCGACTGCTCCACCTGAGAAGGATGCCACAATAGGATCTACCTGGCTACAATATCAGATAGACAAATGAATGAAAGGACAGTAAATAATCATTCAAATTCCATAGTTAAAAGATGCTTCATAAATTAGACTAGATCATGCAACTGTGATGGCACCTCAGTTGCATAGGCAAATGAACATTTCGAATGAAATCTGCATAAGATGTGCCTCCTATACCAAGTTTAAGTTCCAGCTGCAGGGAGAGCACATCAAGTTGTTACACATCCACCATGTTGTTTCATGATAAGATCAGTTAGAGTAGCAACAATTGCCAATCCAAAATCGAGAATGTAACTTACAATTGGTGCAAGAAATCCACCAAAGACCATTATTGCAGCAATGAGAGAGAAACATGTAGCATAGTAGACCTTCAGATTAGCTGCACTCTGTTTACAAGAAAGTAATGGTAACTAACTGATTTCGAGATTCAAGTTCAATACGTTATTATGTCATGGCGTGTAAAGTATTAAAATGCTGTTGCATAATAGCTTTGGGTCTGGTAAGGGCCTACTAACCAGGGGAGGCAAAAACGGTATGAATGATGGAAAATCTGGGAGTTCTCCTTCAGGCTCTTCATTTGAGATTCCAAGTTCAGCATTTTTTATTCTTTGTTGTATTCTCAATCTGCGAATCTGTGTGAAAAGAGAGAGGAAAATATGATGCCAGAATGCATATGATAGTGGCTTTGACATTATTGCATAGCAGAACTCACTCGAAGGCATAATTAAAAGAAGCCAAGCTGAATCATAAACAGAAAGAAGATACACTAGAAGGGCAAAAACTAATCCTAAAGGATCCATGGATGTTCCAAACTAGTTCCAAGTTTGTTGTACCTGCACGGTTTGCACCATCCTTGGATAGCGTAGTTCAGCCTCACAAGTTCTAGCTCATTAGTGAACTAAAAAATCAAGTACTAGCATGTGGATTGCCATTTTAGCTAACATGGTTACCAATTTACAAGTCTTAAAACTATATCCTGTCCTCCAGTACTTCAACTTTCTGACAAGCAAATTGTATACGCAAGCTCACAAGCAAGCAGTAAATATTGATTGACAAAAATAACACAAAACCAACACACCTCCTCCATATGCAAGAATATCTTGTTCCGGCGGCTCCTGATATTATCAAGAATCTCCTGCAAATCTAGCTTATCAAAATCTTGAACTGTCTCAGGCCCTTCAATGATGCAAAACCTGCAAGCCAGAACAAGCAATGCTCAACTTGAGTTGCCCCAATCATTACTGCACCTAAATCTCCAGTCCCCAGAAGTTCAAGAACAGAATCATGGTTATCCCATATGCTAGATTGGCAGATAAGGCTATATGCTGCCCAAGCATGTTCCTATATGTAGCTACTAATTTATTTTACTCCTGAATCTGATTGGCATAATCGTAGCGACGCATCACGATTCACGGGCACAACCAGCACCCAAAGCTACCAACTGCTCACAAAATAGATCAAATAATCAGTACCCTGAGGAGGAGGAGGCGGCAGCGGCCGCGGCCGCGGCCTGGTCGTCCCCGGCGCCAAACGGCGGGGGTGTCGACGACGACGACGGCAGGTCAGGGGAACCGCCGGGAGCCGCGGCGGAGGCGGCGACCCGCCACCTGCGGGCGGGGAGCGGGGGACGCAGCCGGTCAGCGTAGGCGCGCGGCGGCCGGAGCCTCCCGGGGCTCAGGCCGCTGCAGGCTAGCATGCGGCCGGAGCAAAGCATCGCCGGCGATGCTCCCCGTTGGAGCTTCCAAATCAGAGGTGCCTATCCGTGGATGAATAGGTCGATGGCGACGGATCGGAGGTGAGATTGATGGACGGATACGTTAGATATATCGAAGAAAATTGGGGATTTGGAGCGAGGAAGAAAAGCAAGTGGTGGCTCTGAAGAGTTCTGATCGGCGGAGTGGGGAAGAGGGGAGAGCGTCGCGGCAGCAAGTAGTGGAGCTCAAATTTTCTATTCAATTTCATTTTCTTTTTCTGTAGGAAGAGAATGATAGTGGTAGATGGAAACGAAGGTGATCCACAAATATCCGTGATTAGTGGATTTATGATGGTTGTGCACCATGCGAAAACGCGACGCCTAGAAACACCGGTCACGAACTAATCAGTGTTTTTTATGTTGACTGACTAAGGTGGTGTTTGGTTCTCTGGTCTTAAAACTTTTTCTAGTCTCAACTAAAAAGTCTCTAGTCTCTAAAGGCATCTTCAATAAGAGGCGCTAGTACCAGGCGCCAGGTTAGAAATCCCGTCCGTTTCATCAGATTCTCACCCAAATTCTGACTTTTTATTAGCGCCGGCGCAAAATCAGGCATCAAGCGCCCCAGCTTTTTCTCGTCGCCGTTCTGTTTTATTTTGAACTAGCGTAGCGCCTGTCCTTTTCCAGTTAGCGTTGGAGAGGCAGATTCTAACACGAACGCTTAGCCAAAAATCCTTCCCCTAAGCGCCTATTCAAGCGCTTGGCATTGTACATGCCCTAAAAGTCCTTCCCAGTTTGTTTCCAGAGACTAATAAGTCTCTAGTCCCTTTCTAGAGGTTATTAAATGACCACGTTGCTCCTAGTATATAGAAAAATAACAATCAAACAACACCATGGGATGGCGGGCCAATGGGTGCATGGAGGGACATTGTTGGAAAAGTCCCAAAAAAACTCTCATTGAGAGTCTTTTTCATTTAGTCCCAAATGTCTAGTTTAGTCCCTAAAAAGTCCATCCCGTTTGGTAAAAAATTCTTTAAAAGAGACTTTTTCTAGTCCCTACACAAAAAAGTCCCTGAAAACAAACATCCCCTAAATGCCCGGCAACTTGTCTTTTGTTTTCTGCAAGAAACACATTGCCTAAGTTCTGTGAAAGTTTTACTGTCCTATTTGTAAATGGAAGGATTAGTGCAATAGTCTAATTATAGAAGTGATGGCATCGCAATTAGTGTTATGACTGCATGTGATGATGAAAGTCTAATAAGAAGGTGCAGCCCTAATCTTTTGGTCAACCGTGTTCATATTTTTGCAATTTATCTATCCGTGAAGCATTTTGCATTGTTAAGTGATTTGCGGTTGTAATATTTGATAAAGAAATTCTGAAGGAAGACTCTTCTATAGGTTTTAAGTCCCGGTATATTAGCAATTTTTAATCAAACACTTGAATGCATTGACGGATAGCAAGAAACAAGGAGCATTCAGATTCACATAAGAAAGTGGAATGATTGAACTTGAGAGAAAGGTCTTTTTAGCTGGATAGAGTATTGCTCATTGTCGATGTCGTTGATGGATATCAGGATTTGCCCAGGTCCGGTCAGATCTAAAGGGCATTTGCATGGCGTGTGTCACTACTGCAGGATGCTGCTAACGCGACACTATGATCAGAGATCCTTTAACAAAACTGTGTGCGATGCATTAATCGCAAACGGTGATGTAAAAAACCCGTTAAAAAAGATGCAAAACATTTACGATGAATGATACATCAAACACAGGTCAGATTTTAGTTGCGTGTGCGATGAGGGGCATACGGTTGATATGTACGATCTGTTTGCGATGAGACGGAAGAACAGAAACGGGCAGCCAAATCAAGGTGTATGCGATATACGGCATACAATTCACTCCGATGAACCGTTTGCGATGAATGAGGTGAACACAAACGATTCGGCGTAACAAGATGTGTGTGATACCCGGCAAACAGGTTGGTAATCAAAATTGCGTGCGATCATTATAGACAGTCCATACGGTCTTTTTATGAATTGTGTGCTCATCAGGGCACACAGTTCAACAAAGCAACATGTTGGCGATAATGTAGAAAATCTCTGTCAAATACATAATACTAACCTTCTACGATGAGATTGACAGGATAAACAAAGATATATACAATCTGCTTAATTTAGTCCTTCTTCTTGTTGTTGTTATTGGATGGCCCCGCGACATTGTCTTGGTGAGGACGCTTCTTGCCGCTGATCGTTGGCTTTTCATCGCCGCCGTCGTCGTCATCGTCGTTGCTGTCGTCGTCGTTCTCCTCCTCGTTCGACCATTCCTCCTCATCATCATCGTCGTCCTCTTCTTCATCCTCCGACGGCTCCTCGTTCGTCTGGTTGTCGTCTGACGACTCCAGAGGCGGCATCCCTTCCATAAACCAGATATAATCGAGGCCTGGGCTCGACGCCGGACTCATGAAAGACGAGCAGGATGATTCCGATGTTGACCTATCAACGGGCGCCAGACTGCTGGCCAAACCGTCGTCCTCGTTGTCGCTCGACACGGCTGCAGAGTGTGTGCCAGTGTATAGCGCGGCCTGCCAGGGACAATGAAGATGGTGGACACTTAAGCGGGGTATGCAGAGAAGAGGAACTGCCAATTGAAGCGGGGGTTGACGTATTATCTAACCGCTGATATAATCAACCGCAATTATTTGTACCCAGTCGCTCCAAATTCCCGGGGTTGTGCAGGACTCCTATTGGCTATTTGACTGGTTTCCTTTTTCAAGACAAAAACAAGGAACGAGTTTTGGGATTATGCATAGGTACCGGTATGAACGAAGTAGGACAGTTGGCAAGCAATACATTGAACTCTTCTTATTGGTAAAGCCAGTAATAATCAAACTAGAAAGAAAAAAACAAAGAAAAATATATGCACGAATCTTCGCGTAACATCAATGGCATAGGACCTAGATGTGCATTACTTAGAGCACATCTAGATGTGCTTTAGCAATACTGTCAAACAAAATCCCTAATCATCATTGCAAACAGCGCATAGAACATGGCTAATGCGACAACCACAACTACACATGCTAGTTGCTTCTTGTCTCTTTCTTTCATCGGTTGCCTGTGATTGATTCTTTCTTACTTCATCGTACTGATTGTACATTTCAAATCAACTAGTTTCTTCTTTAGCTTTACGCTATCTTCTGCGAGCTTGGTGATAACACTCCGAGCCCTGCCATGCCATTCTTCATACAGCCAGTTAACAAAGGCACAAGCCTCATATCCCTGCCAATGTTAAATAGCATTCTGGATGAGCGATGACATTAACTGAAGTAAAATGATGAACTTAATTAGCACTAACCTCTACGGGGCAACTGAGAAACCGCCTACCAATGTCAAATCCCTCCGTGCATACACGTCGAGCGGGAGTGTGCCCGTGCACACAACTCAGCTTTTGGTACTTCTCGGTGGAGCAAAACTCGGAGTCTAACTCGTGTTGCGGGAGTCTGGAGTCATGCTCCAGATCCGGCGGCAAATCGCTTTCCTAGGGGGGTCATTCAGGACGGATTCAGCAAGGAGCTATACTTTGGACATGCTAAAATAGATCGGGATAGATTGGAACCTGACAGGACGATTCGGATCTGTACTACACCTGCCTTCTGATGACCTTAGGCAAGTGCTCGGCGGCGATACGAGCAGGAGCAGCCGCACCAAAACCATCAGCACCACTCGTCTGCATTCCCCCAATGTCAGCGCCACGCGAGGGTATTTGGAGGCTATGTAGGGATTTGGGGGAAATGGGGAAACTGTGGAGATAAGCTAACAGTTAGGAACTACTTATGGCACTATATGTTGTATACGGCACACTATTTATACATGTCGTTTGTGTGTTAGGTATTACAATGTCACACACGATTTCCGCACCAAACCGTGTGAGAAGACAACGTAGGTTAGACATGGTTGTCGTTACATAACTGTATGTGATGTACTACACTGTCCATATAATTGAGTTACGGTGAGATATCGTGTAAATAATCGCTCTGCAGATATCCGTAAAAAAACAGCCGCTATGCGTATAGAAATGGCGGTGGCGGCCTAGGCAGCGCCTACCGGAGAAGAGGTCAATCCTCGGTCGATGGGCGGTGGCGGCGTCATAGGAGGTCAATCCTCGGTCTGCTGCGGGAGATAGGAGGAGCTCAACCATCGAGGTCGGCGGCGGCATGATTTGAGCACATCCATCGCAGTCGATGGCGGGATAGTGGAGGTCGAACTTCAGGCGGCAGACGCACTAAGCTTTGCTCCTCGACCCTGCTGTCTCGGCGTGCCGCCACATCGCGCTTGTCTGTCTGCTGGGTGGAGGTCGCCGCGCGGCTAATTAATTAAGGTATTCTTTTCGTGAGTGGCTTAATAAAGGTATTCAATTCCTAAGGGTATTGTTGTACTAGTACTCTGCGTGTAAATTGACAGGCCATTAATTTTTGTTATTGCACGTCTGCATAACAACATGGAGCACCCTCAGTAATTATTAAAATAAAACCTTGTGATTTATGCACGCATCTTTGGGCAGCAGTTAATCCGTGTATTAATGTTGTTGTTTTGTTTTTAATTACCATTCGTGTGCTGCAGATGGGACGATCTCGATGGATGAAGAATCGAAAAACCGCAGATTTTATCAGTGGTGTGACAGAGTTCGTGAATTTGACTGAAAGTACAAAGAGGAGAATTGGTGATGCGGATTACATCCTGTGTCCATGCACTGATTGTGCCAATACAGAGTCACATGAAGTTGCAGATGTCCATATGCACTTAGTCCCTAGGGGATTCATGGATGGATATACACATTGGACCAGACACGGTGAAGAGGAGGTCATGGATGAAGATACCCAGGGCAGCGAGATGCCAAACCCCGATCAGTGTCACATGGATGTTGAATCTAACATCGGGGCACAAGCGTCAAGCTACCAATGGAACACCGGAAAGCAAAAACGCCCACTAGAAAACCAAGACGTCGAGGCAGATGATGACGATCTTGATATGCCAGATTTTGCTGCTATGATTGCAGATTTCAAGGGCCCAAAAAATGATATAATTGGGTACAAGAATCTACCAACCATTGATGCGGACTCCAAGAAAGAATTGTATCCAGGTTGCAGAAAGAAATATTCCAGGTTGAGTGCCACCCTGGCGCTTCTTAGATTTAAAGCAGCAAACGGTTTATCAAACAAGGGCTTCACAGAGATGTTAGGTATTTTCAAAGAAATTCTTCCGGAAGATAATGTGCTCCCTAGAAGCACGAATGAAGCAAAGAAAATTGTTTGCCCATTGAAACTTGAAGTATAGAAGATAGATGCTTGTGTGAATGATTGTATATTGTACTGTGGTGAGTACAAAGATTCGTGTGCATGTCCCACATGCAAGCATCCACGATACAAGCGTAGGAGAGCAAAGGACAAGTACAAATTGGACGACGAGATCAAGACAGGAATCCCGTTCAAGGTTGTTTGGTACTTGCCTTTAATTCCAAGGTTGAGGCATTTGTTTGCAAACCCTAGAGAAAAAAAGAGGTTGCGGTGGCATCATGATGAGCGAATTGCGGATAGGTTTATGAGGCACCCGAAAGATGAGGCTCGGTGGGAATTAATTGATAAAAAGTTTGAAAATTTTGCCAAGGATCCTAGAAGTATAAGGCTCGGGGAGTGTACTGACGGGATGAATCCTTTTGGCGATATGAGCACCAATCACAACACTTGGCCGGTGCTTCTGTGCATATATAACCTAGCTCCTTGGTTGTGTATGAAGAAAAAATACATTATGATGTCAATGATTATCCAAGGCCCGAAGCAACCTGGATATGACATCGACATTTACTTTTAGCTACTGGTAGAAGAACTGCTGACAGTGTGGATAGATGCGCCTGCTGTAAAATGTTATGATGCTTACAGAAAGGAGATTTTCAATATACATGCAATGCTGGTGCACATCATTCAAGATATGCCGACATTAGGCAACGCATTGGGGCAGAAAACAAAAAGAGATGTAGGATGTGTCACATGCATGGATAGAACAGCTAGCAGAAGACTTCCTAACTCGCGCAAAATGGTGTATTCGCGTCATTGTAGGTTCTTGCGGAAAAATCACACATATCGAAAGATGAAAGCTGAATTTGATGGTACGGCAGAGGCAGGTGCGGGCTCAAGACCCTATGACGGGGAGGTGGTCCACAACATGGCTAAAAAATTAATGTTGTGCTTGGCAAGAACCACCCTTTGACGGTGAAACAAACACCTAAGGGTCAAGTGTTTAAGAAGAAATCGGTGTTCTAGAAATTACCTTACTGGGAGATTCTACGTGTACGTCACTGCATCGATGTCATGCACGTAGAGAAGAATGTATGTGAAAGCATCCTTGGTACTCTGCTCAAGATTAAAGGTAAAAGAAAGGATGGTGACGGTTCACGGCTCGATATGCTTGCTGATCAATCAAAACACAAGAGTGAAGCAGAAGATGATGACAAATTCATCAAAGCTCGGCAGGGCTTTCAGTACAAAAGAAGCAACACATTTCTTCACCTATTTGTTGTCAGTTAAGACACCCTCTTCCTACTGTTCAAACATCACAAGTCTCGTGTATGTGAGCTCAGGTAAAATGAAGTTGGGACACATGAAGTCACATGATTGCCACGTAATGTTGACACAAATCCTCCCGGTGGCCATCAGGAATCTGATGGACAAAGATATAAGAAACACACTCATTGACCCATGTGATTCCTTCAACCAACTATGGCAGAAAGTTTTAAATCCTAAAGAGTTGGGATCATATGAAAGATGATATTGCAAGAATATTGTCCAACCTAGAGATGTTTTTCCCACCATCATTCTTTGATGTCATGGTCCATCTCACTGTGCACCTTGTCGACAAGATAAAGTATTGTGGTCCTATGTTTCTTTGCAACATGTATCCCTTCAACCGGTGACGCTCTCCTTGCCACGGCAGCTCTCGCGGGCTGATGAATCAACCTATGGTCAGCCGACTTGACTTTGTGGCGTACAGGCCATGTCATCCTCTGCCCCAAAGCAGCCAGTGGCAAGGCCTAACACTACTGATGACGCACCACCGGTTCAGATGCCGGCCGCTAAAGCAGCGGGGAGAGACCCAGCCGCAGCACATGCTCAGCAGACCAACCTGGTGGAATAGACAACTAAGCAGTTTGATGCTTCGGAACCGCTTGCTAAGCAGTCTGTAGGTCCAGAACCGACTGCTCATTAGTCGGTCGGTCCGCAGGCGCGTGATCAGCATACTGATACGTCTACAACGTATCTCTAATTTTTTTATTGCTTCATGCTATTATATTATCAACCTTGGATGTTTTATATGCATTTATATGCTATTTTATATGATTTTTGGGACTGACCTATTAACCTAGAGCCCAGTGCCAGTTTCTGTTTTTCCTTGTTTTAGAGTATCGCAGAAAAGAAAAATCAAACGAAGTCCAATTGACCTGAAACTTCATGGAACTTATTTTTGGACCAGAAGAAGCCCACGGAGTATCGGAGTTGGACCAGAAGAGTCC
>NC_041390.1:465091272-465119146 GCF_002162155.2 Triticum dicoccoides
TATACCCATATACCCTAAAAACTTCGAGGAGCAGAATAGATCAGGAGTTCCGCCGCCAGAAGCCTCCATAGCCACCGAAAACCAATCTAGACCCATTCTGACACCCTGCCGGAGGGGGAATCCCTCTCCGGTAGCCATCTTCATCATCCCGGTGCTCTCCATGACAAGGAGGGAGTAGTTCTCCCTCGGGGCTGAGGGTATGTACCAGTAGCTATGTGTTTGATCTCTCTCTCTCTCTCTCTCTCTCTCTCTCGTGTTCTTAAGGTGATACGATCTTGATGTATCGCGAGCTTTGCTATTATAGTTGGATCTTATGATGTTTCTCCCCTCTACTCTCTTGTAATGGATTGAGTTTTCCCTTTGAAGTTATCTTATCGGATTGAGTCTTTAAGGATTTGAGAACACTTGATGTATGTCTTGCGTGGGATAACCGTGGTGACAATGGGTTATTCTATTGATTCACTTGATGTATGTTTTGGTGATCAACTTGCGGGTTCCGCCCATGAACCTATGCATAGGGGTTGGCACACGTTTTCGTCTTGACTCTCCGGTAGAAACTTTGAGGCACTCTTTGAAGTACTTTGTGTTGGTTTGAATAGATGAATCTGAGATTGTGTGATGCATATCATACAATCATACCCACGGATACTTGAGGTGACATTGGAGTATCTAGGTGACATTAGGGTTTTGGTTGATTTGTGTCTTAAGGTGTTATTCTAGTACGAACTCTATGATAGATCGATCAGAAAGGATAACTTTGAGGTGGTTTCATACCCTACTATAATTTCTTCATTTGTTCTCCGCTATTAGTGACTTTGGAGTGACTCTTTGTTGCATGTTGAGGGATAGTTATGTGATCCAATTATGTTATTATTGTTGAGAGAACTTGCACTAGTGAAAGTATGAACCCTAGGCCTTGTTTCAACGCATTGCAATACCGTTTGTGCTCACTTTTATCATTAGTTACCTTGTTGTTTTTACGTTTTCAGATTACAAAAACCATTATCTACCATCCATATTGCACTTGTATCACCATCTCTTCGCCAAACTAGTGCACCTATACAATTTACCATTGTATTGGGTGTGTTGGGGACACAAGAGACTCTTTGTTATTTGGTTGCAGGGTTGCTTGAGAGAGACCATCTTCATCCTACGCCTCCCACGGATTGATAACCCTTAGGTCATCCACTTGAGGGAAATTTGCTACTGTCCTACAAACCTTTGCACTTGGAGGCCCAACAACGTCTACAAGAAGAAGGTTGTGAAGTAGACATCAAGCTCTTTTCTGGCGCCGTTGCCGGGGAGGTTAGCACTTGAAGGTATATCTTTAGATCTTGCAATCGAATCTTTTTGTTTCTTGTTTTATCACTAGTTTAGTCTATAAAAGAAAACTACAAAAATGGAATTAAGGGTATCTCATATGCTTCATCTTTTCAATGTCTTTCATGAAAATAAGGATTATGATAATTGTGCCAAAGTGCTAGAAGAAGAATGCATTAGAATGTTTGGCACTAAGTCTTTGTATGACGAGCATGATTGCAATGTTGTTAGTATGAATTCCTTGAATATCCATGATGCTAATGATATGCAAAGCCACAAGCTTGGGGAAGCTATGTTTGATGAAGATGATATTTTTTGTCCCCCAAGTTTTGATGAGCAAATTTATTATGATGAAAGCATGCCTCCTATTTATGATGATTATATTGATGAAAGTGGATTTGGAGAGGTCATGACTTTATTTAGTGATGAATCCACTATTTCGGAAGAGGTTCCAATTGATTATGAGAACAAAGTTGCTATCTATGATGATTATTGTGATGACATTAATGCTATAAAGAATAATGATAACCATGAAACTTGTCATCATGATTTCAGTTTTCAATTGGATTATGCCTCACATGATAGTTATTTTGTTGAGTTTGCTCCCACTATTATGAATGAGAAGAATTTTGCATATGTGGAGAGTAATAAAATTTATATGCTTGTAGATCATGAAAAGAATGCTTTATGTGATAGTTATATTGTTGAATTCATTGATGATGCTACTGAAAATTATTACGAGGGAGGAATATATGCTTGTAGGAATTGCAATAATATCAAGTTTCTTCACCATGTGCTTATAGTTTTGAAGTTTTCCTTGCTTTACCTTCCTATGCAAGTTGATTCTTTTTCCCATAAATTGTTTGCTCACAAAATCCCTATGCATAGGAAGTGGGTTAGACTTAAATGTGCTAGTCATATTCTTCATGATGCTCTCTTTATGTTTCAATTCTTATCTTTTATGTGAGCATCATTGAAATCATCATGCCTAGCTAGGGGCGTTAAACGATAGCGCTTGTTGGGAGGCAACCCAACTTTATTTTTGTTCCTTGCTTTTTGTTCCTATTTAGTAATAAATATTTCATCTAGCCTCTGTTTAGATGTGGTTTTATGTTTTAATTAGTGTTTGTGCCAAGTAAAGCCTTTAGGACCTTCTTGGGTGATTGTTATTTGATCTTGCTGTAAAAGACAGAAAGTATGCGCTCACGAGAATAATTTTCATTTCTTACCAGAGAGCTATAAAATACCAATTCCACTTGAAGTAGATTAACAAACAAATTGCCTAGGACTTCCTAATTTCTCAGGATTTTTGCAGTTACAGAAGTATTCGAATCCTACAAATTACTACAGATTGTTCTGTTTTTGACAGATTCTGTTTTCTATGTGTTGTTTGCTTATTTTGATGAATCTATGAGTAGTATCAGAGGGTATGAACCATACATAAGTTGGAATATAGTAGATATTAAACCAATACGAATTTAGAATGAGTTCACAACAGTACCTAAGTGGTGATTTATTTTCTTATACTAACGGAGCTTACGAGTTTTCTGTTAAGTTTTGTGTTGTGAAGTTTTCAAGTTTTGGGTAAAGATTCGATGGACTATGGCATAAGGAGTGGCAAGAAACCTAAGCTTGGGGATGCCCAAGGCACCCCAAGGTAATATTCAAGGACAACCAAAAGCCTAAGCTTGGGGATGCCCCGGAAGGCATCCCCTCTTTCGTCTTCGTTCATCGGTAACTTTACTTGGAGCTATATTTTTATTCACTACATGATATGTGTTTTGCTCGGAGCATCAATTTATTTTGTTAGGATTTGCTTGCTGTCATTTAAAACAATGTTTTGCATCCTTTATTTCAATAAAAGTGGCATTTATAGCCTTTACTATGCCTATTTTACAAGTCCTCATGTTGCTGTTTGAAAACAGAAAGTTTACCGCTGTTGCAAAAATACCCTAGAAAAGTCAGAATGTGCTAAAATGTTGAAACCTTTTGCATAATAATCTCTGATAAATTTACTACAGTGGGATTTTTCTTTCATAATTTTTGTAGGTAGGGAAGTATGGATCTTGCTGCACTCTTTACAGACTGTCCTGTTTAGGCAGATTGCTGTTATGTTTGCATTGTTTGCATATGTTTGCTTCTTTAATGATTCTATTTGAGGATAGGACTATTAAATATGCAGAGGAATTTAGTATGCGATGTTGAATAATAATTTTAGTGATTTGCTACAGTAGAGTATGATAAGGTTTTTGCATTGGTTTATACTAACTTATCTCATGAGTCCTTGTTGAGTTTTGTGTGGATGGAGCTTTTGAGATTTAGGGAGACCGTGATATGAGCGGAATTAAGGAGACACAAAAGCTCAAGCTTGGGGATGCCCAAGGCATCCCAAGATAATATTTCAAGAAGTCTCAAGCGTCTAAGCTTGGGGATGCCCCAGTTGGCATCCCACCTTTCTTCTTCAACAACTATCGGTTAGTTTCGGTTGATCCTAAGTTTTTGCTTCTTCACATGATGTTTGCCATTCTTAGAATGTCATTTTACTTTGTTTTGCTTGCTGCTTGAATAAAATACGAAGATCTGAAATTCTTAAATGTTAGAGAGTCTTCACTGAAAGTGCGTTATATCGACTAGAGGGGGGGTGAATAGGCGATTTTTATGAAAGTCTTCAAAACGTGGAAGTTATGAAGACAAACGATAGAAATAAACCTATTACCCTGCAAGGGAAGGTAGACTACACTAGGCAAGCCATAGTCAAGTAATCAATAGAGTGAAAGCACAATGACTAATAGCAGCAATGTAGTAAGGATCAGGTAGGAAGATATTGTGA
Source organism: Triticum dicoccoides (assembly GCF_002162155.2). NCBI lineage: Eukaryota > Viridiplantae > Streptophyta > Magnoliopsida > Poales > Poaceae > Triticum > Triticum dicoccoides. The sequence continues at coordinate 465,095,423 of NC_041390.1, forward strand.
AGCCACACAGAACACGCAGTCACTCAGTGAAGACAAAAGATAGTGCGAACATACAATGACTTCACAAGGAGTAACAGTAAGTAAAGGGAAGGGAATATGAAACCAGTGACTCACTGAAGACAATGATTTCTTCGACCAGTTCCAGTTGTTGTGACAACTGTACGTCTGGTTAGGGCGGCTAGGTATTTAAACCTTAGGACACACAGTCCCGGACACCCAGTCCTAAACATGCAGCTCAGGACACCCAGTCCTCACCGTATTCCCCTTGAGCTAAGGTCACACAGACCTCGCCCAATCACTCTGGTAAGTCTTCAAGGTAGACTCCCAAACCTTCACAGACTTTGTTCACCGGCAATCCACAATGTCTCTTGGATGCTCAGAACGCGACGCCTAACCGACTGGAGGATGTACAGTCCTCAAGTGTAATAAGTCTTCAGATCACACAGACAAGAAGACTTAAGTGATGCCTAATTCTCTTTGGCTCTGGGTGGTTAGGGCTTTATCCTCGCAAGGAATTCTCTCTCAAAGGCTTCGAGGTGGGTTGCTCTCAAACGATAAAAGCCGTACTCTGAATCTGAGCAGCCAACCGTTTATGGTTGTAGGGGGTGGGCTATTTATAGCCACTTGGCAAACCGACCTGATTTGTCCGAAATGACCCTGGGTCACTAAGGAACTAACACGTGTTCGAACGGTCAGATTTCAAACTCACACGGCAACTTTACTTGGGATTCAAGCAAAGCTGACTTGCCCGACTCTGGACAAGATTCGCTCTCAAAGTCTTCACTCGAAGACATAGGTTTTGTTTAAGCATCACTTCAGTCATTCTAACTGGTTCTCTTGGACCCCACTTAACAGTACGGTGGTTCTTATGACTCAACATAGAAGAAAGATAACTACGAAAGATCTAAGTCTTCGAGCTCCATAGGCTTCATGTGGTGTCTTCTCTTGTCATAGTCTTCAATGTGAATATCTTCATATACCACCTTTGACTTCAATGTCTTCATACATTTTTAGGGGTCATCTCTGGTAGGAAAACCGAATCAATGAGGGACTTCTACCTGTGTTATCCTGCAATTCTCACAAACACATTAGTCCCTCAACTAGGTTTGTCATCAATACTCCAAAACCAACTAGGGGTGGCACTAGATGCACTTACAATCTCCCCCTTTTTGGTGATTGATGACAAACTAGTTGAAGTTTTCAACGGGGAATATAATCTGTGAAATTGTAAAGGATAAGGAATTGTCTTCATAAGTTGCAAGGGCTCCCCCTAAAGATGTGCATATAAGTAATTTGCTTTTGGAATGCAAATGCACATGGCAGGTTGTACTTGTGGAGATCCACTTCAACTTATGATGACAATCCACTATGCATGTGAAAGTATATGAAGATAATGACATGCATAATGGAAAATGGACGTCTGCAGAATGATCTAAGTTCGGAATTTATCGTCGCACATGCAGAATTTATCATCGCAACACAAGGTGGCAGATAAGTAGCAGACGACCATCGAGTTTAAGTGTTACAACTCAAATAACCAAATGTAGCAAAACGAGAGTTGTAAGCACGAAGCAAAATATAAAGCACCCGCCCATATGGACCCGCTTGAAGACTATCAACCTCATATGCTTCTCCCCCTTTTGTCAGTAAGGACCAAAAAGGTTTGAAGACACAGAGCATCTACTCGTTCCCATGAGGAGTAGGTGAAGCAGCAGGGTCGTTGGTGGTGTTTGGCGGTGCTGAAGAGCTTGGAGCAGAGTCGAAGCGTGCTGAAGGAGGTGGCGGTGAAGTAGCATCGTCTTCATCCTCGATCACTCTGGCATTCACAGTTGCAGCAGAGGAAGAGAACTCAGAGTCTTCAAGGGATGGAGTTCGTCGCAGCACTGCCCTTCGAGGAGGTGTGGAGTCAAACTTGAATCGCTCAGTGAAGCCATCCTCTTGAAGATCATCTTCAGAACACATCAGCGTTAGCCCTTTTCATGTGCGGCGAGAGGTTTCATGGGCAACAAAAGCATTCTTGGTGGCAAGATTGCGAATGCGATTAACATCCACCAAGAGGCTTTGCATCTGACGCTTCAGCCAGTCATGATGCCTATCCTGTTTCTGATGAAGAGCCACAAGAAGCTCTCGGTCGTTGAGAACACGAGTGCGCTTCTTGGGTCGTGGAGCAATTGTACTATCAGTGGCTTCAGTGAGAGCAGGATGCGGTGCACGTGTAGTGCCAGCCAAAGGATACACACGAGTTACGACTTCCACGCCTTCAACGTTCTGAGTGAAACTTTGATACTCTACATTCTAAAGACTGAGAGGTTCCTTGGCAGGCTCGGGATAGATGGCTTTAGACATATCCACATCAGGCAAAAAGATCCGATGGTTGCGGGCCGAGGGCTGATATGAGACAGCGGAGTGAAGTTTGATCAGCCGCATCACCCAAGGGGCATAGAACTTCAAGCCAAATAGATCAGAGCCTGATGCAGCAAGTTGGCGAATGAAGAAGTCCTGTGCATTGAAGCATTTTCCATGAAGAATATAGAAGACCAAAGTCTTCATTGCACCTTCAAGCTTGGCATGTGGAGAGTGCCCTTTGATGGGCCAGAGAGTTCGCCTTATGATGTGATAAATAGTCCTTGGCAGATACTCTAGGTCTTCAACAAAGAACTCTTTGGGATATGCAACATCTTGGGGTAATGGCTTCATCATACTGAGCATCTGACTCATGTTAGGTTCAGGCTTCTGAAAGATGCTCTCCACAGCTTCACTGTGAAGTTGACAGCCAGATTCGTAGAGATCTCCGGGAGTGGGCAGACCAGTGAGCTCAATGATGTCAAAGGCTTTGGCTTCGTGATGAACGTTTCCTGTCATCCACTCCAGGACCCAAGTCTTCGGATCTCTGTTATACCCACGGATGTGAAGTGTGGCATAGAATTGGAGCCGCAACTCTTCATTCCAATGCTCTTGGTCAGTGATGAATGGCAGCAATCCAACTTCTTTGAAGCAATCCAGAGCTTCTTCCAGACAGGGCAGACCAGCTATAGCTTCAATGTCAAGACGCTTGTGGGGGAAGATGCGACCTTGATTGTATAGAATGCAGGAGTAATAGCTTCGCTGCGGATATCTCCAGAACCGATCAGATGATATCCTTTCCCTTGAGTAGGGGTTCCTGGAGCTATTGAAGAATGTGTTGTCTGCTCTGAAGCCATTGATATTGAAGGATCCAGGTGCTGATGCAGGACCTGGGAACCTGGGCAATCTTGGGATTGGCTTCTGTACCTGAGGCATGTGCTCAACATGATAGTCGAACTGGGGACCGGCAGCAGGTGCAGGAACAGAAGCAGTGGGATCAGTGGCTTCGCTGACTTCTGATGCTTTTGTTCGGGAGGGCTCCACATTAGCTTCAGCCATGACAGCGTCAGTGACTTCATTGGTGGTGGTGGTGGCAGCCTCAAGATTTTCAACCTCCACTTGACGAGCTAGAGGGTCGATCACAATCATGTTCTCCTCGAGAACCGCTTCTTGGTGGGATAGGGGAGTAGCAGCTTGTGGGACTTCTTCTTCATCGGCTGATGCAGCCGGAATGTCTTCAAATGTCTTCAGCAGTTTCAGCTTCAGACGCAGAGACTGGAGGCCTAGGTCCTTTGCGAAGCCTGTGCAACGCAGGCGACGCCTGTGTAGTTGGAGTTGGCTGGGCCTCAAAGTCTTTTTCCTCTTGTGGGCGATCAGCCCATGAAGCATCCTGAGCGATTGGCGTCAGAGGACGACCAATGCTGATGAGTTCGTTGTTCTCGAGCTGAGGAAGGACTGCACCATCTTCTACATGGTCATGTTGGCCAATGTCTTCAGCAGCGATGGGATCAGCTGCTGGAAAGTCTTTAGCTTCATGAGCCTTTGTGAAAGCAGGCTCATGGATTGTCAGTTGGTGTTCAGCGTCAGGACGAACCATGGAAATGGGTTCAACTATCAAAGGCTCTGTGGGAGCAGCCCGATCTTTCTTGGTCTTCCTCTTCTTCTTGGAGGGGGCAATAGGAGAGGCTTCAGGATGTTTCCTCTTCCTGGCTTCAGCCTCAGCAGTCCTTGTCTTCCTGAGCTCTGAAGCGGTTGACCGGATTTTTGGCTTCGAGCCAGTCATTCTAGTTGGGAAGACAATGGGATCTGCTTCCTGCCTTGGTGCGTCAGGTTCAGCCGTAGCGGGCTTCTTCATCTTCTTTGCTGCCATCCTGGGGTCGATGCCAGGACGCCCAAGGGCCTTGCGCTTCTCAGCCTCACTATAGGCCTGCACACATTTGTCAGCCAGAACCTTCATGCGCTCACGAGAACCTTGAGCTTCTGCATGTTTCTTGAGAAAGGCTTCCTTGAGCTCGTGCAGCATAATCTTGAAGTTCTTCACCTCTTGCACGCTGAGCTTGGCCATATGCTTCTTGAACTGAGCCTTTTCATAGTCAATCTTTTGCTTCAGTTCAACAATGCGCTGGGCGATAGCTAACTCTGAAGCAATGGCGCCATGGAAGGCGACACTGAGGCCAATGGGTAGTTGCAGATCTTCGAAGCTGATGTTTGGCGTGTCAAACCATTCATCAATGAAGTTGTGGATGATTGTTACATCAAAGAGAGATAGATCATTGAAGATTTCTGCTTCTTCTTTGCTCTTGATGATTTGCTCAAGAGCGTCATCTGCAAGATCTTCATCACTTGACAGATCAATGGCATCATTGTGCAGAATGGCAGTAGCTGTTAGCTCTTGACCGGTGTGTGGCAGAGGCATCTTGACCTTCTGGGGCTTGGAGATGCGTGATAAATCTTCGGACTGCACACTGTCTTCAGGAGGTGCAGTTGCCAGTGGCTTCGCCCGTGAGATTTTTGGTGAAGGGGCAGGCTTTGAAGCTTTAGGCTTCTTCAACTTCTTTGGCTTCGGCGCTGCAGGCGCTTCATCTGATTCAGCGTCAGCTGCAGGCTCATTCACTGCGGTCCCTTGAACCAAGATATGGGTGATGAGGCCTTCAAGGTTGTAGAAAGGACCGACGACATTGGGTTCTGCATCTCGTGTGCCATCAGCCCTTGGAGCTGAGGGACCAGGGTTGAAGTCTAGTCTCAATGTCTTCTTGTTTTGCTTCGCTGAGTTCTGGGCAAACTGGAAGTTGCGCTTGAACAGAATGTCGTCACGACACCATAGTAGTGACGATGGGTGTGCATCAACAGGCTGTGGCCCATGGACCATGTAGGGATAGAAGCCTTGTTCAATGGCTTCATCTCTGGACCTGGGTTGAAGATTCTTGTATAGGATGTCTCCCCACGGTCTCTTGATGGCATTTTTCTCAGCATATTCCTGGGTTACAAATCGGTATTTGAACCATTGTTCTGCCCAATATCTTCGAATCCATTGGATTCGGGTCTTGCGCTGATTGTAATCCTCTTCAGGATCTGTCTTGTACAGTTCTGAGAGGTCATCTGGCAGATCTCTAGATGTTTCTCCACGACGCTTTCTGCCACCCTTCCTTGCTGATTTCTCTGAAGCCATGAACTTTAAAGTGAAAGGCTTCAACATGTTCAAAGGCTTCAAAGATTTTCGCTTGCTGGACAAACAGGAACTTGTTTCGGGAGAATTTATATGATGCTGTAAGAATTCTGCAAATGAATGCAGACTATGAGAATCAAGAGATTCTCCCACGGACATGTACCTGTGACAACATTAAGGTGTGAGGGAAGGGGAAGAGGTCATATGCATTCTCGAAAGATTTTGAATATAAATCAGTTTAGAAGACATTGACCTCGTCGTGCGAAGACATTCACTCATAGATAAGGAGTTGGTTCCAGATTTGTACGAATCCAGAGATCAGTACAAGTGAGGAATCTAACTACTTTGTGAAGCATAAGTGAATATACTAGGCATGTTATGAGATGCAGTATGAGAGAGATCTAACTTGTGTGAATAGAAACTGCTTGTGGTAGAAAGTAACAAAGCCATAGGATCAACGGTGCCGTAAAAAGGAAGTTTTATTTACCACACTAAGAACTGCTAGACGGAGTGGAAGATGAGGCCGAGCAGTTCGATCTTCCGTGCCCTAACTTGGCGACGGAGGACACCTACGGCGATGGTGGAGAGGACGATGTCCGCGGTCGGCGTGAAGACGGCGTCGGAGAGGTTGCGGCAGCGAAGCGCTTCGTCGCCGACGTCGTCGAGGGCTAGCGGTGGCACTAGGGTTCGTGCGAGAGTGGAAGAAGAGATAATGACCGCCGTGAAGTGTGTATTTATAGGTACAGGGGCGGCACTGCGTTATTACACAGGTGCCCCTGGCGATTCGCATCTGAGGAACACGTGACCATTATGCAGAATTTTGGGGTTTGTTCCACGTCCCACGCACGCCTGGATTGTCGGTGGTCGTTCCTACTTCTCCGGGTTTCATGTGGAGGAATGAGCATTGAAAGTGGACTTAAGGTTTGTCTTTGTATCTTCTGCTGACAAGGACGCAGAGAAGACATTCGACAGTTTCAGTAGAATGCATATGATTTGGAGAGATAGAGTTTGAGATAGATAGCATAGAGAGGTTAGGGTCCAATCACATTCACTTAGTTCAAAAGATTCAACAAGAAGACATAGCTATAAGTGAATGATGTACAGGACAGAACACTAGTATATATATATATAATCAACATAGTGAAGATAATCATGAAGACATGTTGAGATTGAAGCCAAACCAAATGTGAAGACATAGCAAGGTAACGTCGTGAGTGAAACACTTCAAAATAGAACATTTGGTGGTGGCGTTACCCACCGTATAGGAAGTATTAGACCCAGACACGGCGCACAATTATCATGGTGCTCCGAAGTCAAATTCCACATTAATGTATTCACACTTAGAATGTATGTCTTCATTGATTGAAGATATACTTTACTTCGTGTGTTGCACATCTAAGTCATCAATATGCATAAGGGTTAGGTTGTGTGCCTGATCACATGACATTTGAGGATTCCAGGATATTTAGCTCACACCGTAACTTGCAAAATCTCTTCTCATCCAAGGGCTTGGTGAAGATATCTGCCAATTGATCTTCAGTGTTGACGTGTATGATATCAATATCTTCCTTCACAACATGATCTCTGAGAAAGTGATGATGAATTTCAATGTGCTTTGTCTTCGAGTGCTGAACTGGGTTGTTGGCAATCTTGATGGCGCTTTCGTTGTCGCAGTAGAGTGGCACTTGCTTCAGATGAATGCCATAGTCTTTGAGCGTTTGCTTCATCCACAGAAGCTGAGCGCAGCAAGATCCAGCAGTAATGTATTCAGATTCAGCAGTGGAGAGAGATACACAGTTCTGCTTCTTTGAAGACCAACATACAAGTGATCGTCCCAGAAAGTGACATGTGCCTGATGTAGACTTGCGATCAACTTTGTCACCAGCATAATCAGCATCTGAGAATCCAACCAGATCAAACTTTGAGCCCTTTGGATACCATAATCCTAGAGTTGGGGTGTGAGCCAAATATCGAAGAATTCGCTTCACAGCTAAGTGATGCGACTCCTTTGGTGCCGCTTGAAATCGAGCACACATGCAAACACTAAGCATAATATCTGGCCTAGATGCACATAGATAAAGTAAAGAACCAATCATGGAGCGGTATAACTTTTGATCGAACTCTTTACCATTGTCATCAGGACCCAGATGATGCTTGGCTGGCATTGGCATTGTGAAGCCTTTGCAGTCTTGCATACCGAACTTCTTCAGGCAATCTTTGAGATACTTTTCTTGAGATATGAAGATGCCGTTGCGTTGCTGTCGTATTTGAAGACCGAGAAAGAACTTCAGCTCTCCCATCATAGACATTTGATATTTCTCTTGCATCATATATCCAAACTCTTCACTGTACTTCTGATTGGTGACGCGAGGATGTACAGGGCGAAGATTTTGCTCTTGCTGATCATTGTCGTTGTTAGAAGGAATGCCTTTAGGCTGAGCATTGTCTTCATGTTGATCAGGTGCTGAGATGATAAGTTCTTCTTCAGGATGAGCTTCAGAAGGTATAATTTCTCCAGTTCCCATTAGCTTGATTGATTCACTGGATGGAACTTCATCTAGCACATTTGGCAGTTGCTCTCTTTGTGAACCGTTGGTCTCATCGAACCGCACATCCACTGTTTCAACCACTTTGTAATGAAAGAGATTGAAGACTCTGTAGGAGTGCGAATCCTTTCCATATCCAAGCATAAAACCCTCATGTGCTTTTGGTGCAAACTTTGAGGTGTGATGTGGGTCCTTGATCCAGCACCTGGCGCCAAATACTCTGAAGTAACTGAAATTTGGCGTCTTGCCAGTAAGGAGCTCATAAGATGTCTTGTTCAGAAGCTTGTGAAGATAAACACGATTGATTGTATGGCATGCAGTATCAATGGCTTCAGGCCAAAAATTTCTTGGAGTCTTGTATTCATCTAGCATCGTTCTGGCCATCTCAATGAGTGTTCTGTTCTTGCGTTCGACGACCCCATTCTGCTGTGGCGTGTGCGGGGCTGAGAATTCATGTGTGATGCCCAAGGTATCAAGATATGTATCAAGGCCAGTGTTCTTGAATTCAGTGCCATTGTCACTTCTGATATGCTTTATCTTGGCGCCATAGTTGTTCATTGCTCGATTGGCGAAGCGTCTGAAGACATCCTGCACTTCAGTCTTGTAAAGGATTATGTGCACCCAAGTATATCTAGAATAATCATCAATAATGACAAAGCCATAGAGACAAGCAGTAGTAGTAAGAGTTGAGTAATGAGTGGGACCGAAAAGATCCATGTGAAGCAGTTCGAAGGGTCGGGTAGTGATCATGATTGTCTTCGAGGGATGTTTGGCCCTCATCATCTTTCCTGCCTCACAGGCACCGCATAAGTGATCTTTCTTGAACTTGACGCCCTCGATGCCTATGACATGCTTCTTCTTTGCCAGGGTGTGGAGGTTCCTCATGCCAGCATGCCCAAGCCTCCGATGCCAGAGCCAGCATTCTGAAGCTTTTGCTAGAAGACATATGGCAATCTGTGGTCCTGTTGAGAAATCTACCACATACAAATCATCTTTTCGATACCCTTCAAATACTAGAGACTTGTCAGATTCCATTAGAACAAGATAACGATATTTTCCAAATATTACGATCATGTTTAAATCACAAAGCATTGTGACAGACATTAAGTTGAAGCCAAGGGATTCAACAAGCATGACTTTATCCATGTGTTGATCCCTTGAGATTGCAACTCTACCTAGACCCAATACCTTACTTTTACCAGTGTCAGCAAATGTGATGTGGCTCTTGTCGGATGGACGTAAGGTTGAGTCCATAAGAAGGCTTCTTTTGCCAGTCATGTGATTTGTACACCCACTATCAATAATCCATTCTGAAGACGTTGGTGTCGAACCCTACAGTGCAGTTAGGGGGATAGGCTTCACGAAGAGCATTGTGAAGCAAAAACATTTGACGAACCAGTGGGTTATGAAAGCTTAGATCCAGATTAGGACTAATAGGGAGAGTAGCAAGCGATTCAGGAACGAAGTACATAGTAAGACCATTCGGGCATTTGATCTTGCGCCCTACAAGATGTTTAAGGTCCCCAGCAATAGCGTCAGACGATTTTGGTTTTCTGCTGGAGACCTTTCCCTGCAAAAGAGAGTTAAGCTTTCTTAGCACCCACATCTTCAAGGGTGGCTTAGAAGCAATAAGTCTAAGTGCAGCATCTGAGAACTTTGGCTTTGGAGCCCTAGCAAACAGTCTTGCAGGCGGACAATAGTACTCATAAGAATAAGCAGAATAGTTCTTGGTCTTATGAACATGGCGGTTTGATGAACCGCTCTCATATTCATATGCCTGAGTATGGTTTCCCTGCAAAACATTTCCGTTAGTGCGACTCAGGTGAGTCCTTTGTCTGTATGAAGCCTTTGGACCGTATGAAGCCTTTGGTCTAAGGTTTGTCTTCTTCGCGTGAGGTGTCATGATGACATTCACAGGAAGATTCTCCAGACACCTTTTCGGAACCCAGATCTTCTTCATAGGCGGTCCATTCCTGCAGTTAGTACCAATGTACCTGGCAAACACTTCACCATTCTGATTCTTAAACAGTTTATAGTTTGCATCAAGGGATTCATCAATGATAATGGGGTTAGCGCAAGTGAAGCCAGATAGATTGGATGGATCTGCTGAAGGTTTGTTTGCAGCAACCCACGTGGTTTTGGGGTACTGCTCAGGTTTCCAGTAAGAGCCATCAGCATTCATTTTCCTTACGAACCCAACACCCTCTTTCCTCGGGTTTCGGTTCAGAATCTGCTTTTTGAGGATATCACACAGTGTCTGATGCCCTTTAAGACTTTTGTACATCCCTGTTTCAAGCAATGTCTTCAACCTAGCATTCTCATCAGCAATAGCAGTGGTATCCTCAGCAGAGGGGTTAGTTACCACATCAACAGTTGAAGATATTGCAATAGTAGTAGCAGTAGAACATTCAGCAACAGAAGTAGCATTATCACGCTCAATGCATTTAAGACATGGTGGTTCAAATCCTTCCTGAGCGGAACTGATCTGTTTGGCGCGAAGTGACTCGTTTTCCTTTTGAAGATCTTCATGAGCCGCTCTCAATTTCTCAAGATCTTGCTTCCTTTGAAGATAATCATAGGAAAGCTTTTCATGAGTTGTTGAGAGAGTTTCATGACGACTTTCAAGTTCCTCATACTTACCGTGAAGATTTTCTATGTCTTCAATTAAGGATTCAGATCGAGTCATTTCAGCACCTAACGGATCATCGCTTCTGTCTAATAGTTTTTGAATATGTTCCATAGCTTTCTGTTGTTTAGTTGCAATTTTAGCAAGTGTTTTGTAGCTGGGTTTTGAACCACAATCAGAGTCATCGTCACTAGATGTTTGATAGTGAGTAGTGCGTGTGTTTACCTTGGCACCGCGTGCCATGAAGCAGTAGGTAGAAGCGGAGTAGTCCTTGTCATTTGCATCGGTGTCGGTGATGAAGTCATTGTCTTCAGTGTTGAAGATGGACTTGGCAACGTATGTTGTAGCCAGACTTGCGACGGCTGAATCGGACTCCTCCTGAGACTCCACCTCCGCCTCCTCAGAAGCAGACTCCTCCTCTGAATCCATTTCCTTGCCAACAAACGCACGTGCCTTGCCAGATGAGCTCTTCTTGTGTGATGAAGACTTTGAGGAAGACCTGGAAGAAGACTTTGAGTATTTCTTCTTCTTCTTGTCATCAAAGTCATATTCCTTGCTCTTCTTCTTCTTTTTGTTCTCATTGTCCCACTGTGGACACTCAGAGATGAAGTGGCCAGGTTTCTTGCACTTGTGTCATGTTTTCTTCTTGTAGTCGTGAGCAGAAGCTTCATCATTCCTTGAGCTTGATCGGGAAGACTTTCTGAAACCTTTCTTCTTGGTGAATTTTTGGAACTTCTTCACAAGCATAGCAAGTTCCCTTCCAATGTCTTCAGGATCATCCGAACTGCTGTCAGATTCTTCTTCAAATGAGGAGACAGCTTTTGCCTTCAAGGCACGAGTTCACCCATAGTTTGGACGGTAGATATCTCTTTTCTCAGAAAGCTGAAACTCATGTGTGTTGAGCCTCTCAAGTATGTCAGACGGATCGAGTGTCTTGAAATCAGGACGTTCTTGAATCATCAGGGCTAGGGTGTCAAATGAACTATCAAGTGATCTCAGTAGTGTCTTGACGACTTCATGTTTGGTGATCTCAGTAGCACCGAGGGCTTGAAGCTCATTTGTGATGTCAGTGAGTCGGTCAAATGTGAGCTGGACATTCTCATTGTCATTTCGCTTGAAGCAGTTGAAGAGGTTGCGAAGGACACTGATTCTCTGATCTCTCTGGGTTGAGACGCCTTCATTGACCTTGGAGAGCCAGTCCCAGACCAGCTTAAATGTTTCCAAAGCACTCACACGGCCATACTATCCTTTGGTCAGATGACCACAGATGATATTCTTGGCAGTAGAGTCCAGTTGAACGAACTTCTTGACATCAGCAGCAGTGACACCTTCTCCAGCCTTGGGAACGCCGTTCTTGACGACATATCATAGGTCGACGTCAATGGCTTCAAGATGCATGCGCATCTTATTCTTCCAGTAGGGATATTCAGTTCCATCGAAGACGGGGCACGCAACGGAGACTTTAATTATCCCTGCAGTCAACATAGCTAAAACTCCAGGTGGTTAAACCGAATCACACAGAACAAGGGAGCACCTTGCTCTGATACCAATTGAAAGTGCGTTATATCGACTAGAGGGGGGTGAATAGGCGATTTTTATGAAAGTCTTCAAAACGTGGAAGTTATGAAGACAAATGATAGAAATAAACCTATTACCCTGCAGCGGAAGGTAGACTACACTAGACAAGCCATAGTCAAGTATTCAATAGAGTGAAAGCACAATGACTAATAGCAGCAATGTAGTAAGGACCAGGTAGGAAGATATTGTGAAGCCACACAGAACACGCAGTCACTTAGTGAAGACAAAAGATAGTGCGAACATACAATGACTTCACAAGGAGTAATAGTAAGTAAAGGGAAGGGAAGATGAAACCAGTGACTCGCTGAAGACAATGATTTGTTGGACCAGTTCCAGTTGATGTGACAACTGTACGTCTGGTTAGGGTGGCTAGGTATTTAAACCTTATGACACACAGTCCCGGACACCCAGTCCTGAACATGCAGCTCAGGACACCCAGTCCTCACCGTATTCCCCTTGAGCTAAGGTCACACAGACCTCGCCCAATCACTCTGGTAAGTCTTCAAGGTAGACTCCCAAACCTTCACAGACTTTGTTCACCGGCAATCCACAATGTCTCTTGGATGCTCAGAACGCGACGCCTAACCGGCTGGAGGATGCACAGTCCTCAAGTGTAATAAGTCTTCAGATCACACAGACAAGAAGACTTAAGTGATGCCTAATTCTCTTTGGCTCTGGGTGGTTAGGGCTTTATCCTCGCAAGGAATTCTCTCTCAAAGGCTTCGAGGTGGGTTGCTCTCAAACGATAAAAGCTGTACTCTGAATCTGAGCAGCCAACCGTTTATGGTTGTAGGGGGTGGGCTATTTGTAGCCACTTGGCAACCCGACCTGATTTGTCCGAAATGACCCTGGGTCACTAAGGAACTGACACATGTTCGAACGGTCAGATTTCAAACTCACACGACAACTTTACTTGGGCTTCAAGCAAAGCTGACTTGCCCGACTCTGGACAAGATTCGCTCTCAAAGTCTTCACTCGAAGACATAGGTTTTGTTTAAGCATCACTTCATTCATTCTGACTGGTTCTCTTGGACCCCACTTAACAGTACGGTGGTTCCTATGACTCAACACAGAAGAAAGAGAACTACGAAAGATCTAAGTCTTCGAGCTCCATAGGCTTCATGTGGTGTCTTCTCTTGTCATAGTCTTCAATGTGAATATCTTCATATACCACCTTTGACTTCAATGTCTTCATACATTTTTAGGGGTCATCTCTGGTAGGAAAACCGAATCAATGAGGGACTTCTACCTGTGTTATCCTGCAATTCTCACAAACACATTAGTCCCTCAACTAGGTTTGTCGTCAATACTCCAAAACCAACTAGGGGTGGCACTAGATGCACTTACAATCTCCCCCTTTTTGGTGATTGATGACAAACTAGTTGAAGTTTTCAATGGGGAATATAATCTGTGAAATTGTAAAGGATAAGGAATTGTCTTCATAAGTTGCAAGGGCTCCCACTGAAGATGTGCATATAAGTAATTTGCTTTTGGAATGCAAATGCACATGGCAGGTTGTACTTGTGGAGATCCACTTCAACTTATGATGACAATCCACTATGCATGTGAAAGTATATGAAGATAATGACATGCATAATGGAAAATGGACGTCTGCAGAATGATCTAAGTGCGGAATTTATCGTCGCACATGCGGAATTTATCATCGCAACACAAGGTGGCAGATAAGTAGCAGACGACCATCGAGTTTAAGTGTTACAACTCAAATAACCAAATGTAGCAAAACGAGAGTTGTAAGCACGAAGCAAAATATAAAGCGCCCGCCCATATGGACCCGCTTGAAGACTATCAACCTCATATGCTTATCCCCCTTTTGTCAGTAAGGACCAAAAAGGTTTGAAGACACAGAGCATCTACTCGTTCCCATGAGGAGTAGGTGAAGCAGCAGGGTCGTTGGTGGTGTTTGGCGGTGCTGAAGAGCTTGGAGCAGAGTCGAAGCATGCTGAAGGAGGTGGCGGTGAAGTAGCATCGTCTTCATCCTCGATCACTCTGGCATTCACAGTTGCAGCAGAGGAAGAGAACTCAGAGTCTTCAAGGGATGGAGTTCGTCGCAGCACTGCCCTTCGAGGAGGTGTGGAGTCAAACTTGAATCGCTTAGTGAAGCCATCCTCTTGAAGATCATCTTCAGAACACATCAGCGTTAGCCCTTTCCATGTGCGGCGAGAGGTTTCATGGGAAACAAAAGCATTCTTGGTGGCAAGATTGCGAATGCGATTAACATCCACCAAGAGGCTTTGCATCTGACGCTTCAGCCAGTCATATTGCGTGAAGATAGAAAAAGTTTGAGAACATCAAAAGTATGAAACAATTGCTTGGCCTGTCATCGGGGTTGTGCATGATTTGAATACGTTGTGTGGTGAAGATGGAGCATGGCCAGACTATATGATTTTGTAGGGATAGCTTTCTTTGGCCATGTTATTTTGAGAAGACATAATTGCTTTGTTAGTATGCTTGAAGTATTATTATTTCTATGTCAATATTAAACTTTTGTCTTGAATCTTATGGATCTGAATATTCTTGCCACAATAAAGAGAATTACATGGATAAATATGTTAGGTAGCATTCCACATCAAAAATTCTATTTTTATCATTTACCTACTCGAGGACGAGCAGTAATTAAGCTTGGGGATGCTGATACGTCTCCAACGTATCTATAATTTTTGATTGTTCCATGCTATTATATTATCAACCTTGGATGTTTTATATGCATTTATATGCTATTTTATATGATTTTTGGGACTAACCTATTAACCCAGAGCCCAGTGCCAATTGACCTGAAACTTCACGGAACTTATTTTTGGACCAGAAGAAGCCCACAGAGTATCGGAGTTGAACCAGAAGAGTCCCGGGCTGCCCACGAGGGTGGGGGCGCGCCCACCCCCTGGGCACGCCCCCTGCCTCGTGGACAGCCCGTAGGTCCACCGACGCACTTCTTCCTCCCATACATACCCATATACCCTAAAAACTTCGAGGAGCAGAATAGATCGGGAGTTCCGCCGCCTGAAGCCTCCGTAGCCACCGAAAACCAACCTACACCCGTTCTGGCACCCTGCCAGAGGGGGAACCCCTCTTCGGTGGCCATCTTCATCATCCTGGCGCCCTCCATGACGAGGAGGGAGTAGTTCTCCCTCGGGGCTGAGGGTATGTACCATTAGCTATGTGTTTGATCTCTCTCTCTTTCTCTCATGTTCTGGAGGTGATACGATCTTGATGTATCGCAAGCTTTGCTATTATAGTTGGATCTTATGATGTTTCTCTCCCTATACTCTACTATAATGGATTGAGTTTTCCCTTTGAAATTATCTTATCGGATTGAGTCCTTAAGGATTTGAGAACACTTGATGTATGTCTTGCGTGGGATAACCATGGTGACAATGGGTTATTCTATTGATTCACTTGATGTATGTTTTGGTGATCAACTTGCGGGTTTTGCCCATGAACCTATTGAAGGAAATATGCCCTAGAGGCAATAATAAAGTTATTATTTATTTCCTTATATCATGATAAATGTTTATTATTCATGCTAGAATTGTATTAACCGGAAACGTAATACTTGTGTGAATACATAGACAAACAAAGTGTCACTAGTATGCCTCTACTTGACTAGCTCGTTAATCGAAGATGGTTATGTTTCCTAACCATAGACATGAGTTGTCATTTGATTAACGGGATCACATCATTAGGAGAATGATGTGATTGACATGACCCATTCCATTAGCTTAGCACCCGATCGTTTAGTATGCTGCTATTGCTTTCTTCATGACTTATACATGTTCCTATGGCTATGAGATTATGCAACTCCCGTTTACCATAGGAACACTTTGTGTGCTACCAAACGTCACAACATAACTGGGTGATTATAAAGGTGCTCTACAGGTGTCTCCAAAGGTACATGTTGGGTTGGCGTATTTCGAGATTAGGATTTGTCACTCCGATTGTCGGAGAGGTATCTCTGGGCCCTCTCGGTAATGCACATCACTTAAGCCTTGCAAGCAATGCAACTAATAAGTTAGTTGCAA
The DNA here is from genome assembly GCF_002162155.2 of Triticum dicoccoides. Taxonomy (NCBI): domain Eukaryota; kingdom Viridiplantae; phylum Streptophyta; class Magnoliopsida; order Poales; family Poaceae; genus Triticum; species Triticum dicoccoides. Next base: position 465,111,719 of record NC_041390.1, read on the forward strand.
GATGATGTATTACAGAACGAGTAAAGAGACTTGCCGGTAACGAGATTGAACTAGTTATTGAGATACCGACGATCGAATCTCGGGCAAGTAACATACCGATGACAAAGGGAACAAATGTATGTTGTTATGCGGTCTGACCGATAAAGATCTTGGTAGAATATGTAGGATCCAATATGAGCATCCAGGTTCCGCTATTGGTTATTGACCGGAGATGTGTCTCGGTCATGTCTACATTGTTCTCGAACCCGTAGGGTCCGCACGCTTAACGTTACGATGACAGTTTCATTATGAGTTTATATATTTTGATGTACCGAAGGTTGTTCGGAGTCCCGTATGTGATCACGGACTTGACGAGGAGTCTCGAAATGGCCGAGACATAAAGATCGATATATCAGACGACTATATTTGGACACCGGAAAGCTTCCGGGTGAGATTGGGACAATACCGGATCACCGGAAGGTTATCGGAACCCCCCGGGAGGTATATGGGCCTTAGTGGAAAGGAGGGGAAAGGAGCAAGGGAGGGCCCCCCAAGCCCAATCCGAATTGGGAGGGGGGCCGGCCCCCCTTTCCTTCCTCCCTCCTTCCCCTTCCTTCCCTCTCCCACTCCTAATAGGAAAAAGGGGAGTCCTACTCCCGGTGGGAGTTGGACTCCCCCCTAGGACGTGCCACCCTCCTTGGCCGGCCCCCTCCTCCACTCCTTTATATACAGGGGCAGGGGGGCACCCCATAGACACAACAGTTGATCATTGATCTCTTAGCCGTGTGCGGTGCCCCCCTCCACCATAGTCCTCAATAATATTGTAGCGGTGCTTAGGCGAAGCCCTGCGACGGTAAAACATCAAGATCGTCACCACGCCGTCGTGCTGACGGAACTCATCACCGACACTTTGCTGGATCGGAGTCCGGGGATCGTCATCGAGCTGAACGTGTGCTAGAACTCGGAGGTGTCATAGTTTCGGTGCTTGATCGGTCGGGCCATGAAGACGTACGACTACATCAACCGCGTTGTGCTAACGCTTCCGCTTCCGGTCTACGAGGGTACGTAGACTACACTCTCCCCTCTCATTGCTATGCATCACCATGATCTTGCGTGTGCGTAGGATTTTTTTTTGAAATTACTACATTCCCCTATAGTGGCATCCGAGCCTAGGTTTTATGCGTTGATGTTATATGCACGAGTAGAACACAAGTGAGTTGTGGGCGATATAAGTCATACTGCTTACCAGCATGTCATACTTTGGTTCACCGATATTGTTGGATGAAGCGGCCCAGACCAACATTACGCGTACGCTTACGCGAGACTGGTTCTACCGACGTGCTTTGCACACAGGTGGCTGGCGGGTGTCAGTTTCTCCAACTTTAGTTGAACCGAGTGTGGCTACGCCCGGTCCTTGCGAAGGTTAAAACAACACCAACTTGACAAACTATCGTTGTGGTTTTGATGCGTAGGTAAGAACGGTTCTTGCTAAGCCCGTAGTAGCCACGTAAAACTTGCAACAACAAAGTAGAGGACGTCTAACTTGTTTTTGCAGGGCATGTTGTGATGTGATATGGTCAAGACATGATGCTAAATTTTATTGTATGAGATGATCATGTTTTGTAACCAAGTTATCAGCAACTGGCAGGAGCCATATGGTTGTCGCTTTATTGTATGCAATGCAATCGCGCTGTAATGCTTTACTTTATCACTAAGTGGTAGCGATAGTCGTGGAAGAATAAGATTGGCGAGATGACAACGATGCTACGATGGAGATCAAGGTGTCACGCCGGTGATGATGGTGATCATGATGATGCTTCGGAGATGGAGATCATAAGCACAAGATGATGATGGCCATATCATATCACTTATATTGATTGCATGTGATGTTTATCTTTTATGCATCTTATCTTTCTTTGATTGACGGTAGCATTATAAGATGATCTCTCACTAAATTTCAAGATAAAAGTGTTCTCCCTGAGTATGCACCGTTGCCAAAGTTCGTCGTGCCCAGACACCACGTGATGATCGGGTGTGATAAGCTCTACATCCATCTACAATAGGTGCAAGCCAGTTTTGCACACGCAGAATACTCAGGTTAAACTTGACGAGCCTAGCATATGCAGATATGGCCTCGTAACACTGAGACCGAAAGGTCGAGCGTGAATCATATAGTAGATATGATCAACATAGTGATGTTCACCATTGAAAACTACTCCATTTCACGTGATGATCGGTTATGGTTTAGTTGATTTGGATCACGTGATCACTTAGAAGATTAGAGGGATGTCTTTCTAAGTGGGAGTTTTTAAGTAATATGATTAATTGAACTTAAATTTATCATGAACTTAGTACCTGATAGTATCTTGCTTGTTTATGTTTGATTGTAGATAGATGGCCCGTGCTGTTGTTCCGTTGAATTTTAATGCGTTCCTTGAGAAAGCAAAGTTGAAAGATGATGGTAGCAATTATACGGATTGGGCCCGTAACTTGAGGATTTTCCTCATTGTTGCACAGAAGAATTACGTCCTGGAAGCACCATTGGGTGCCAGGCCTGCTGCTGGAGCAACACCAGATGTTATGAACGTCTGGCAGAGCAAAGCTGATGACTACTTGATAGTTCAGTGTGCCATGCTTTACGGCTTAGAATCGGGACTTCAACGACGTTTTGAACGTCATGGAGCATATGAGATGTTCCAGGAGTTGAAGCTAATATTTCAAGCAAATGCCCGGATTGAGAGATATGAAGTCTCCAATAAGTTCTATAGCTGCAAGATGGAGGAGAACAGTTCTGTCAGTTAGCATATACTCAAAATGTCTGGGTATAATAATCACTTAATTCAACCGGGAGTTAATCTTCCGGATGATTGCGTCATTGAAAGAATTCTCCAATCACTTCCACCTAGCTACAAGAGCTTCGTGATGAAATATAATATGCAAGGGATGGATAAGATAATTCCCGAGCTCTTCGCAATGCTAAAAGCTGTGGAGGTAGAAATCAAGAAAGAGCATCAAGTGTTGATGGTCAACAAGACCACTAGTTTCAAGAAAAAGGGCAAGGGGAAGAAGAAGGGGAACTTCAAGAAGAACAGCAAGCAAGTTGCTGCTCAGGAGAAGAAACCCAAGTCTGGACCTAAGCCTGAAACTGAGTGCTTCTACTGCAAGCAAACTGGTCACTGGAAGCGGAACTGCCCCAAGTATTTGGCGGATAAGAAGGATGGCAAGGTGAACAAAGGTATATGTGATATACATGTTATTAATGTGTACCTTACTAGAGCTCGTAGTAGCACCTGGGTATTTGATACTGGTTCTGTTGCTAATATTTGCAACTCGAAACAGGGACTACGGATTAAGCGAAGACGGGCGAAGGACGAGGTGACGATGCGCGTGGGAAATGGTTCCAAAGTTTATGTGATCGCGGTCGGCACGCTACCTCTACATCTACCATCGGGATTAGTATTAGACCTAAATAATTGTTATTTGGTGCCAACGTTGAGCATGAACATTATATCTGGATCTTGTTTGATGCGAGACAATTATTCATTTAAATCAGAGAATAATGGTTGTTCTATTTATATGAGTAATATCTTTTATGGTCATGCACCCTTGGAGAGTGGTCTATTTTTTATGAATCTCGATATTAGTGATACACATATTCACAAAGTTGTAGCCAACAGATGCAGAGTTGATAATGATAGTGCAACTTATTTGTGGCATTGCCGTTTAGGTCATATCGGTGTAAAGTGCATGAAGAAACTCCATACTGATGGACTTTTGGAACCACTTGATTATGAATCACTTGGTACTTGCTAACCGTGCCTCATGGGCAAGATGACTAAAACGCCGTTCTCCGGTACTATGGAGAGAGCAACAAATTTGTTGGAAATCATACATACAGATGTATGTGGTCCAATGAATGTTGAAGCTCATGGCGGATATCGTTATTTGCTCACCTTCACAGATGATTTAAGTAGATATGGGTATATCTACTTAATGAAACATAAGTCTGAAACATTTGAAAAGTTCAAAGAATTTCAGAGTGAAGTTGAAAATCATCGTAACAAGAAAATAAAGTTTCTATGATCTGATCGTGGAGGAGAATATTTGAGTTACGAGTTTGGTTTACATTTGAAACAATGCGGAATAGTTTCGCAACTCGCGCCACCCGGAACACCACAACGTAATGGTGTGTCCGAACGTTGTAATCGTACTTTACTTGATATGGTGCGATCTATGATGTCTCTTACAGATTTACCCTATTGTTTTGGGGTTATGCTTTAGATACGCCGCATTCACGTTAAATAGGGCACCATCAAAATCCGTTGAGACGACGCCTTATGAACTATGGTTTGGCAAGAAACCAAAGTTGTCATTTCTGAAAGTTTGGGGCCGCGATGCTTATGTGAAAAAAACTTCAACCTGATAAGCTCGAACCCAAATCGGAGAAATGTGTCTTCATAGGATACCCGAAGGAGATTGTTGGGTACACCTTCTATCATAGATCCGAAGGCAAGACATTTGTTACTAAGAATGGATCCTTTCTAGAGAAGGAGTTTCTCTCGAAAGAAGTGAGTGGGAGGAAAGTAGAACTTGATGAGGTAACTGTACCTGCTCCCTTATTGGAAAGTAGTACATCACAGAAACCGGTTTCTGTGACACCTACACCAATTAGTGAGGAAGCTAATGATGATGATCATGAAACTTCAGAACAAGTTACTATTGAACCTCGTAGATCAACCAGAGTAAGATCCGCACCAGAGTGGTACGGTAATCCTATTCTAGAAGTCATGCTACTAGATCATGATGAACCTACAAACTATGAAGAAGCGATGGTGAGCCCAGATTCCGCAAAATGGCTTGAAGCCATGAAATCTGAGATGGGATCCATGTATGAGAACAAAGTGTGGACTTTGGTTGACTTGCCGAACGATCGGCAAGCAATTGAGAATAAATGGATCTTCAAGAAGAAGACTAACGCTGACGGTAATGTTACTGTCTACAAAGCTCAACTTGTCGCAAAAGGTTTTCGACAAGTTCAAGGGATTGACTACGATGAGACCTTCTCACCCGTAGCGATGCTTAAGTCTGTCCGAATCATGTTAGCAATTGCCGCATTTTATGATTATGAAATTTGGCAGATGGATGTCAAAACTGCATTCCTGAATGGATTTCTGGAAGAAGAGTTGTATATGATGCAGCCGGATGGTTTTGTCGATCCAAAGGGAGCTGACAAAGTGTGCAAGCTCCAGCGATCCATTTATGGACTGGTGCAAGCATCTCGGAGTTGGAATAAACGCTTTGATAGTGTGATCAAAGCATTTGGTTTTATACAGACTTTTGGAGAAGCCTGTATTTACAAGAAAGTGAGTGGGAGCTCTGTAGCATTTCTGATATTATATGTGGATGACATATTGCTAATCGGAAATGATATGGAATTTCTGGATAGCATAAAGGGATACTTGAATAAGAGTTTTTCAATGAAAGACCTCGGTGAAGCTGCTTACATATTGGGCATTAAGATCTATAGAGATAGATCAAGACGCTTAATTGGACTTTCACAAAGCACATACCTTGACAAAGTTTTGAAGAAGTTCAAAATGGATCAAGCAAAGAAAGGATTCTTGCCTGTGTTACAAGGCGTGAAGTTGAGTAAGACTCAATGCCCGACCACTGCAGAAGATAGAGAGAAAATGAAAGATGTTCCCTATGCTTCAGCCATAGGCTCTATCATGTATGCAATGCTGTGTACCAGACCTGATGTGTGCCTTGCTATAAGTCTAGCAGGGAGGTACCAAAGTAATCCAGGAGTGGATCACTGGATAGCGGTCAAGAACATCCTGAAATACTTGAAAAGGACTAAGGATATGTTTCTCATATATGGAGGTGACAAAGATCTCATCGTAAATGGTTACGTTGATGCAAGCTTTGACACTGATCCAGACGATTCTAAATCACAAACCGGATACGTATTTACATTAAATGGTGGAGCTGTCAGTTGGTGCAGTTCTAAACAAAGCGTCGTGGTGGGATCTACATGTGAAGCGGAGTACATAGCTGCTCCGGAAGCAGCAAACGAAGGAGTCTGGATGAAGGAGTTCATATTCGAACTAGGTGTCATACCTAGTGCATCGGGTCCAATGAAAATCTTTTGTGAAAATACTGGTGCAATTGCCTTGGCAAAGGAATCCAGATTTCACAAGAGAACCAAGCACATCAAGAGACGCTTCAATTCCATCCGGGATCTAGTCCAGGTGGGAGACATAGAGATTTGCAAGATACATACGGATCTGAATGTAGCAGACCCATTGACTAAGCCTCTTCCACGAGCAAAACATGATCAGCACCAAGGCTCCATGGTTGTTAGAATCATTACTGTGTAATCTAAATTATTGACTCTAGTGCAAGTGGGAGACTGAAGCAAATATGCCCTAGAGGCAATAATAAAGTTATTATTTATTTCCTTATATCATGATAAATGTTTATTATTCATGCTAGAATTGTATTAACCGGAAACGTAATACTTGTGTGAATACATAGACAAACAAAGTGTCACTAGTATGCCTCTACTTGACTAGCTCGTTAATCGAAGATGGTTATGTTTCCTAACCATAGACATGAGTTGTCATTTGATTAACGGGATCACATCATTAGGAGAATGATGTGATTGACATGACCCATTCCATTAGCTTAGCACCCGATCGTTTAGTATGCTGCTATTGCTTTCTTCATGACTTATACATGTTCCTATGACTATGAGATTATGCAACTCCCGTTTACCGGAGGAACACTTTGTGTGCTACCAAACGTCACAACGTAACTGGGTGATTATAAAGGTGCTCTACAGGTGTCTCCAAAGGTACATGTTGGGTTGGCGTATTTCGAGATTAGGATTTGTCACTCTGATTGTCGGAGAGGTATCTTTGGGCCCTCTCGGTAATGCACATCACTTAAGACTTGCAAGCAATGCAACTAATAAGTTAGTTGAAAGATGATGTATTACATAACGAGTAAAGAGACTTGCCGGTAACGAGATTGAACTAGGTATTGAGATACCGACGATCGAATCTCGGGCAAGTAACATACCGATGACAAAGGGAACAAACGTATGTTGTTATGCAGTCTGACCGATAAAGATCTTCGTAGAATATGTAGGAGCCAATATGAGCATCCAGGTTCCGCTATTGGTTATTGACCGGAGACGTGTCCCGGTCATGTCTACATTGTTCTCGAACCCGTAGGGTCCGCACGCTTAATGTTACGATGACAGTTTCATTATGAGTTTATATATTTTGATGTACCGAAGGTTGTTCGGAGTCCCGGATGTGATCACGGACTTGACGAGGAGTCTCGAAATGGTCGAGACATAAAGATTGATATATTGGACGACTATATTTGGACACCGGAAAGGTTACGGGTGAGATTGGGACAATACCGGATCGCTAGAAGGTT
>NC_041390.1:465119449-465138135 GCF_002162155.2 Triticum dicoccoides
AGGTATATGGGCCTTATTGGGCCTTAGTGGAAAGGAGGGGAAAGGAGCAAGGGAGGGGGCGCCCCCCAAGCCCAATCCGAATTGGGAGGGGGGCCGCCCCCCTTTCCTTCCTCCCTCCTTCCTCTTCCTTCCCTCTCCCACTCCTAATAGGAAAAAGGGGAGTCCTACTCCCGGTGGGAGTTGGACTCCCCCCTAGAGCGCGCCACCCTCCTTGGCCGGCCCCCTCCTCCACTCCTTTATATACGGGGGCAGGAGGCACCCCATAGACACAACAGTTGATCATTGATCTCTTAGCCGTGTGCGGTGCCCCCCTCCACCATAGTCCTCGATAATATTGTAGCGGTGCTTAGGCGAAGCCCTGCGACGGTAAAACATCAAGATTGTCACCACGCCGTCATGCTGACGGAACTCATCCCCGACACTTTGCTGGATCAGAGTCCGGGGATCGTCATCGAGCTGAACGTGTGCTAGAACTCGGAGGTGCCGTAGTTTCGGTGCTTGATCGGTCGGGCCGTGAAGACGTACGACTACATCAACCACGTTCTGCTAACGCTTCCGCTTACGGTCTACGAGGGTACGTAGACTACACTCTCTCCTCTCATTGCTATGCATCACCATGATCTTGCATGTGCGTAGGAATTTTTTTGAAATTACTACGTTCCCCTACACCTATGCATAAGGGTTGGCACACGTTTTCGTCTTGACTCTCCGGTAGAAACTTTGGGGCACTCTTTGAAGTACTCGGTGTTGGTTTGAATAGATGAATCTAAGATTGTGTGATGCATATCATATAATCATACCCACGGATACTTGAGGTGACATTGGAGTATCTAGGTGACATTAGGGTTTTGGTTGATTTGTGTCTTAAGGTGTTATTCTAGTACGAACTCTATGATAGATCGATCAGAAAGGATAACTTTGAGGTGGTTTCGTACCCAACCATAATCTCTTCGTTTGTTCTCCGCTATTAGTGACTTTGGAGTGACTCTTTGTTCCATGTTGAGGGATAGTTATGTGATTCAATTATGTTATTATTGTTGAGAGAACTTGCACTAGTGAAAGTATGAACACTAGGACTTGTTTCAACGCATTTCAATATCGTTTGTGCTCACTTTTATCATTAGTTACCTTGCTGTTTTTATATTTTCATATTACAAAAACCATTATCTACCATCCATATTGCACTTGTATCACCATCTCTTCGCCGAACTAGTGCACCTATACAATTTACCATTGTATTGGGTGTGTTGGGGACACAAGAGACTCTTTGTTATTTGGTTGCAGGGCGTTGCTTGAGAGAGACCATCTTCATCCTACGCCTCCCACGGATTGAGAAACGTTAGGTCATCCACTTGAGGGAAATTTGCTACTGTCCTACAAACCTCTGCATTTGGAGGCCCAACAACGTCTACAAGAAGAAGGTTGTGTAGTGGACATCAAGCTCTTTTCTAGCGCCGTTGCCGAGGAGGTTAGCGCCTGAAGGTATATCTTTAGATCTTGCAATCGAATATTTTTGTTTCTTGTTTTATCACTAGTTTAGTCTATAAAAGAAAACTACAAAAAATGGAATTAAGGGTATCTCATATGCTTCATCTTTTTAATGTCTTTCATGAAAATAAGGATTCCGATAATTGTGCCAAAGTGTTAGAAGAAGAATGCATTAGAATGTTTGGCACTAAGTCTTTGTATGATGAGCATGATTGCAATGTTGTTAGTATGAATTCCTTGAATATCCATGATGCTAATGATATACAAAGCCACAAGCTTGGGGAAGCTATGTTTGATAAAGATGTTATTTTTTGTCCCCCAAATTTTGATGAGCAAATTTATTATGATGAAAGCATGCCTCCTATTTATGATGATTATATTGATGAAAGTGGATTTGGAGATGTCATTACTTTATTTAGTGACGAATCCACTATTTCGGAAGAGGTTCCAATTGATTATGAGAACAAAGTTGCTATCTATGATGATTATTGTGATGACATGTATGCTATAAATAATAAATATAACCATGAAACTTGTATTCATGATTTTAGTTTTCAATTGGATTATGCCTCACATGATAGTTATTTTGTTGAGTTTGCTCCCACTATTATGAATGAGAAGAATTTTGCCTATGTGGAGAGTAATAAAATTTATATGCTTGTAGATCATGAAAAGAATGCTTTATGTGATAGTTATATTGTTGAATTCATTCATTATGCTACTGAAAATTATTATGAGGGAGGAATATATGCTTGTAGGAATTGCAATAATATCAAGTTTCCTCTCCATGTGCTTATAGTTTTGAAGTTTTGCTTGCTTTACCTACCTATGCAAGTTGATTCTTGTTCCCATAAATTGTTTGCTCACAAAATCCCTATGCATAGGAAGTGGGTTAGACTTAAATGTGCTAGTCATATTCTTCATGATGCTCTCTTTATGTTTCAACTCTTATCTTTTATGTGAGCATCATTGAAATCATCATGCCTAGCTAGGGGCGTTAAACGATAGCGCTTGTTGGGAGGCAACCCAACTTTATTTTTGTTCCTTGCTTTTTGTTCCTGTTTAGTAATAAATATTTCATCTAGCCTCTGTTTAGATGTGGTTTTATGTTTTAGTTAGTGTTTGTGCCAAGTAAAGCCTTTAGGACCTTCTTGGGTGATTGTTATTTGATCTTGCTGTAAAAAATAGAAAGTATGCGCTCACGAGAATAATTTTCATTTCTTACCGGAGAGCAATAAAATACCAATTCCACTTGAAGTAGATTAATAAACAAATTTCCTAGGACGTCCTAATTTCTCAGGATTTTTGCAGTTACAGAAGTATTCGAATCCTATAGATTACTACAGACTGTTCTGTTTTTGACAGATTCTGTTTTCTATGTGTTGTTTGCTTATTTTGATGAATCTATGAGTAGTATCGGAGGGTATGAACCATAGATAAGTTGGAATACAGTAGATATTACACCAATATGAATTTAGAATGAGTTCACAACAGTACCTAAGTGGTGATTTATTTTCTTATACTAACGGAGCTTACGAGTTTTTGTTAAGTTTTGTGTTGTGAAGTTTTCAAGTTTTGGGTAAAGATTCGATGGATTATGGAATAAGGAGTGGCAAGAGCCTAAACTTGGGGATTCCAAAGGCACCCCAAGGTAATATTCAAGGACAACCAAAAGCCTAAGCTTGGGGATGCCCCGGAAGGCATCCCCTCTTTCGTCTTCGTTCATCGGAAACTTTACTTGGAGCTATATTTTTATTCACCACATGATATGTGTTTTGCTTGGAGCATCAATTTATTTTGTTAGGATTTGATTGCTGTCATTTAGAACAATATTTTGCATCTTTTATTTCAATAAAAGTGGCATTGATAGCCTTTACTATGCCTATTTTACAAGTCCTCATGTTGCTGTTGGAAAACAGAAAGTTTACCGTTGTTGCAAAAATTCCCTAGAAAAGTCAGAATGTGATAAAATGTTGAAACCTTTTTCATAATAATCTCTGATAAATTGACTACAGTGGTAATTTTCTTTCATAATTTGTGGAGGCAGGGAAGTATGGATCTTGCTGCACTCTTTACAGACTGTCCTGTTTAGGCAGATTGCTGTTATGTTTGCATTGTTTGCATATGTTTGCTTCTCTAATGATTCTATTTGAGGATAGGACTATTAAATATGTAGAGTTCTTTAGTATGCAATGTTGAATAATAATTTTAGTGATTTTCTACAGTAGAGTATGATAAGGTTTTTGCATTGGTTTATACTAACTTATCTCACGAGTCCTTGTTGAGTTTTGTGTGGATGAAGCTTTTGAGATTTAGGGAGACCGTGATATGAGAGGAATGAAGGAGGCACAAAATATCAAGCTTGGGGATGACCAAGGCATCGCAAGATAATATTTCAAGAAGTCTCAAGCGTCTAAGCTTGGGGATGCCCCGGTTGGCATCCCACCTTTCTTCTTCAACAACTATCGATTAGTTTCGGTTGATCCTAAGTTTTTTGCTTCTTCACATGATATTTGCCATTCTTAGAATGTCATTTTACTTTGTTTTGCTTTCTGTTTGAATAAAATACCAAGATCTGAAATTCTTAAATTTTAGAGAGTCTTCACATAGTTGCATAATTATTCGACTACTCACTGATCTTCACTTATATCTTTCGGAGTAGTTTGACATTTGCTCTAGTGCTTCACTTTTATCCTTTTAGAGCACGGTGGTGGTTTTATTTTATAGAAATAGATGAACTCTCATGCTTCACTTATATTATTTTGAGAGTCTTCATAACAGCATGGTAATTTTCTTTGGTTATGAATTTAGTCCTAATATGATGGGCATCCAAGTGGGATATAATAAAAACTTTCATATGAAGTGCATTGAATACTAAGAGAAATTTGATACTTGATAATTGTTTTGAGATATGGAGATGGTGATATTAGAGTCATTCTAGTTGAGTAGTTGTGAATTTGATAAATACTTGTGTTGAAGTTTGTAATTCCCGTAGCATGCACGTATGGTGAACCGTTATGTGACGAAGTCGGAGCATGATTTATTTATTGATTGTCTTCCTTATGAGTGGCGGTCGGGGATGAGCGATGGTCTTTTCCTATCAATCTATACCCCTAGGAGCATGTGGGTAGTACTTTGTTTTGATAACTAATAGACTTTTGCAATAAGTATATGAGTTCTTTATGACTAATGTTGAGTCCATGGATTGTACGCACTCTCACCCTTCCACCATTGCTAGCCTCTCTAATACCGCGCACCTTTTGCCGGTATCATACACCCACCATATACCTTCCTCAAAACAGCCACCATACCTACCTATCATGGCATTTCCATAGCCATTCCGAGATATATTGCCATGCAACTTTCCACCATTCCGTTTACTATGACACGCTCCACCATTGTCATATTGCTTCGCATGATCAAGTAGTTGACATTTTAGTTGTGGCAAAGACACCGTTCATAATTCTTTCATATAAGTCACTCATGCATCATTGCTATCCCGGTATACCACCGGAGGCATTCATATAGAGTCATACTTTGTTCTAGTATCGAGTTGTAATCATTGAGTTGTAAATAAATAGAAGTGTGATGATCATCATTCATAGAGTATTGTCCCAATAAAAAAAATTGTCCCAATAAAAAAACAGAAAGGCCACATAAAAAATGAAGGCCCAAAAAAAGAATAAATAAATAAAAAGGGGCAATACTACTATCCTTTTTCCACACTTGTGATTCAAAGCAGCACCATGATCTTCATGATAGAGAGTCTCCTATGCTATCACTTTCATATACTAGTGGGATTTTTTCATTATAGAACTTGGCTTGTATATTCCAACGATGGGCTTCCTCAAAATGCCCTAGGTCTTCATGAGCAAGCAAGTTGGATGCACACCCACTTAGTTCTTTTTGTTGAGCTTTCATATACTTATAACTCTAGTGCATCCGTTGCATGGCAATACCTACTCACTCACATTGATATCTATTAATGGGCATCTCCATAGCCCGTTGATACGCATAGTTGATGTGAGACTATCTTCTCCCTTTTTGTCTTCTCCACAACCACCATTCTATTCCACCTATAGTGCTATATCCATGGCTCACGCTCATATATTGCGTGAATATTGAAAAAGTTTGAGAACATCAAAAGTATGAAACAACTGCTTGGCTTGTCATCAGGGTTGTGCATGATTTGAATACGTTGCGTGGTGAAGATGGAGCATAGACAGACTATATGATTTTGTAGGGATAGCTTTCTTTGGCCATGTTATTTTGATAAGACATAATTGCTTTATTAATATGCTTGAAGTATTATTATTTCTATGTTAATATTAAACTTTTGTCTTGAATCTTATGGATCTGAATATTCTTGCCACAATAAAGAGAATTACATGGATAAATATGTTAGGTAGCATTCCACATCAAAAATTCTGTTTTTATCATTTACCTACTCGAGAACGAGCAGGAATTAAGCTTGGGGATGCTGATACGTCTCCAACATATCTATAATTTTTTATTGTTCCATGCTATAATATTATCAACCTTGGATGTTTTATATGCATTTATATGCTATTTTATATGATTTTTGGGACTAACCTATTAACCCAGAGCCCAGTGCCAGTTTCTATTTTTTCCTTGTTTTAGAGTATCACAGAAAAGGAAAATCAAACGGAGTCCAATTGACCTGAATCTTCACGGAACTTATTTTTGGACCGGAAGCAGCACATAGAGTATCGGAGTTGGACCATAAGAGTCCCGGGCTGCCCACGAGGGTGGGGCGCGCCCCCCTGCCTCGTGGACAGCCCGTAGGTCCACCGACGTACTTCTTCCTCCCATATATACCCATATACCCTAAAAACTTCGAGGAGCAGAATAGATCGGGAGTTCTGCCACCAGAAGCCTATGTAGCCACCAAAAACCAATCTAGACCCATTCCGACACCCTGCCGAAGGGGGAATCCCTCTTCAGTGGCCATCTTCATCATCCTGGCGCTCTCCATGATGAGGAGGGAGTAGTTCTCCCTCGGGGCTAAGGGTATGTACCAGTAGCTATGTGTTTGATCTCTCTCTCTCATGTTCTGGAGGTGATACGATCTTGATGTATCGCGAGCTTTGCTATTATAGTTGGATCTTATGATGTTTCTCCCCCTCTACTCTCTTGTAATGGATTGAGTTTTCCCTTTGAAGTTATCTTATCAGATTGAGTCTTTAAGGATTTGAGAACACTTGATGTATGTCTTGCGTGGGATAACAATGGTGACAGTGGGTTATTCTATTGATTCACTTGATGTATGTTTTGGTGATCAACTTGCGGGTTCCGCCCATGAACCTATGCATAGGGGTTGGCACATGTTTTCGTCTTGACTCTCCGGTAGAAACTTTGGGGCACTCTTTGAAGTATTTTGTGTTGGTTTGAATAGATGAATCTGAGATTGTGTGATGCATATCGTATAATCATACCCACGGATACTTGAGGTGACATTGGAGTATCTAGGTGACATTAGGGTTTTGGTTGATTTCTGTCTTAAGGTGTTATTCTAGTACGAACTCTATGATATATCGATCAGAAAGGATAACTTTGAGGTGGTTTCGTACCCTACCATAATCTCTTCGTTTGTTCTCCGCTATTAGTGACTTTGGAGTGACTCTTTGTTGCATGTTGAGGGATAGTTATGTGATCCAATTATGTTATTATTGTTGAGAGAACTTGCACTAGTGAAAGTATGAACCCTATGCCTTGTTTCAACGCGTTGCAATACCATTTGTGCTCACTTTTATCATTATTTACCTTGCTGTTTTTGTATTTTTAGCTTAAAAACCATTATCTACCATCCATATTGCACTTGTATCACCATCTCTTTGCCGAACTAGTGCACCTATACAATTTACCATTGTATTGGGTGTGTTGGGGACACAAGAGACTCTTGGTTATTTGGTTGTAGGGTTGCTTGAGAGAGACCATCTTCATCCTACGCCTCCCACGAATTGATAAACCTTAGGTCATCCACTTGAGGGAAATTTGCTACTGTCCTACAAACCTCTGCACTTGGAGGCCCAACAACGTTTACAAGAAGAAGGTTCTGTAGTAGACATCAAGCTCTTTTCTGGCGCCGTTGCCGGGGAGGTTAGCGCTTGAAGGTATATCTTTAGATCTTGCAATCAAATCTTTTTGTTTCTTGTTTTATCACTAGTTTAGTCTATAAAATAAAACTACAAAAAAATGCAATTAAGGGTATCTCATATGCTTCATTTTTTAATGTGTTTCATGGAAATAAGGATTTCCATAATTGTGCCAAAGTGTTAGAAGAAGAATGCATTAAAATGTTTGGCACTAAGTCTTTTTTTGATGAGCATGATTGCAATGTTGTTAGTATGGATTCCTTGAATATCCATGATGCTAATGATATGCAAAGCCACAAGGTTGGGGAAGCTATGTTTGATGAAGATGATATTTTTTGTCCCCCAAGTTTTGATGAGAAAATATATTATGATGAAAGCATGCCTCCTATTTATGATGATTATATTGATGAAAGTGGATTTGGAGAGGTCATGACTTTATTTAGTGATGAATCCACTATTTCGGAAGAGGTTCCAATTGATTATGAGAACAAAGTTGCTATCTATGATGATTATTGTGATGACATGTATGCTATAAAGAATAATGATAACCATGAAACTTGTCTTTGTGATTTTAGTTTTCAATTGGATTATGCCTCACATGATAGTTATTTTGTTGAGTTTGCTCCCACTATTATGAATGAGAAGAATTTTGCCTATGTGGAGAGTAATAAAATTTCTATGCTTGTAGATCATGAAAAGAATGCTTTATGTGATAGTTATATTGTTGAATTCATTCATGATGCTACTGAAAATTATTATGAGGGAGGAATATATGCTTGTAGGAATTGCAATAATATCAAGTTTCCTCTCCATGTGCTTATAGTTTTGAAGTTTTCCTTGCTTTACCTTCTTATGCAAGTTGATTCTTGTTCCCATAAATTGTTTGCTCACAAAATACCTATGCATAGGAAATGGGTTAGACTTAAATGTGCTAGTCATATTCTTCATGATTCTCTCTTTATGTTTCAATTCTTATCTTTTATGTGAACATCATTGAAATCATCATGCCTAGCTAGGGGCGTTAAAGATAGTGCTTGTTGGGAGGCAACCCAACTTTATTTTTATTCCTTGCTTTTTGTTCCTGTTTAGTAATAAATATTCCATCTAGCCTCTGTTTAGATGTGGTTTTATGTTTTAGTTAGTGTTTGTGCCCAATAAAGCCTTTAGGACCTTCTTGGGTGATTGTTATTTGATCTTGCTGTAAAAAACAAAAAGTATGCGCTCACGATAATAATTTTCTTTCTTACCAGAGAGCAATAAAATACCAATTCCACTTGAAGTAGATTAATAAACAAATTGCCTAAGACATCCTAATTTCCCAGGATTTTTGCAGTTACAGAAGTATTCGAATCCTACAAATTACTACAGATTGTTCTGTTTTTGACAGATTCTGTTTTCTATGTGTTGTTTGCTTATTTAGATGAATCTATGAGTAGTATCGGAGGGTATGAACCATATATAAGTTGTAATACAGTATATATTACACCAATATGAATTTAGAATGAGTTCACAAAAGTACCTAAGTGGTGATTTATTTTCTTATACTAACGGAGCTTACGAGTTTTCTGTTAAGTTTTGTGTTGTGAAGTTTTCAAGTTTTGGGTAAAGATTCGATGGACTATGGAATAAGGAGTGGCAAGAGCCTAAGCTTGGGTATGCCAAAGGCACCCCAATGTAATATTCAAGGACAACCAAAATCCTAAGCTTGGGGATGCCCCGGAAGGCATCCCCTCTTTCGTCTTCGTTCATCGGAAACTTTACTTGGAGCTATATTTTTATTCACCACATGATATGTGTTTTGCTTGGAGCGTCAATTTATTTTGTTAGGATTTTCTTGCTGTCATTTAGAACAATGTTTTGCATCTTTTATTTCAATAAAAGTGGCATTGATAGCCTTTACTATGCCTATTTTACAAGTCCTCATGTTGCTGTTTGAAAACAGAAAGTTTACCGCTGTTGCAAAAATTCCCTAGAAAAGTCAGAATGTGATAAAATGTTGAAACCTTTTTAATAATAATCTATGATAAATTGACTACAGTGGGAATTTTCTTTCATAATTTTTGGAGGTAGGTAAGTATGGATCTTGCAGCACTCTTTACAGACTGTCCTGTTTAGGCAGATTGCTGTTATGTTTGCATTGTTTGCATATATTTGCTTCTTTAATGATTCTACTTGAGGATAGGACTATTAAATATGCAGAGGCATTTAGTATGCAATGTTGAATAATAATTTTAGTGATTTGCTACAGTAGAGTATGATAAGGTTTTTGCATTGGTTTATACTAACTTATCTCATGAGTCCTTGTTGAGTTTTGTGTGGATGAAGCTTTTGAGATTTAGGGAGATTGTGATATGAGCGGAATTAAGGAGACACAAAAGCTCAAGCTTGGGGATGCCCAAGGCATCCCAATATAATATTTCAAGAAGTCTCAAGCGTCTAAGCTTGGGGATGCCCCGGTTGGCATCCCACCTTTCTTCTTCAACAACTATCTGTTAGTTTCGGTTGATCCTAAGTTTTTGCTTCTTCACATGATGTTCGCCATTCTTAGAATGTCATTTTACTTTGTTTTTCTTGCTGCTCAAATAAAATACCAAGATCTGAAATTCTTAAATGTTAGAGAGTCTTCACATAGTTGCATAATTATTCGACTACTCATTGATCTTCACTTATATCTTTCAGAGTAGTTTGACATTTGCTCTAGTGATTCACTTTTATCCTTTTAGAGCACGGTGGTGGTTTTAGTTTATAGAAATAGATGAACTCTCGTGCTTCACTTATATTATTTTGAGAGTCTTTAGAACATCATGGTAATTTGCTTTGGTTATTAGTTTATTCCTAATATGATGGGCATCCAAGTGGGATATAATAAAAACTTTCATATGAAGTGCATTGAATACTAAGAGAAGTTTGATACTTGATAATTGTTTTAAGATATGGAGATGGTGATATTAGAGTCATGCTAGTTGAGTAGTTGTGAATTTGAGAAATACTTGTGTTGAAGTTTGTGATTCCCGTAGCATGCACGTATGGTGAACCGTGATGTGACGAAGTCGGAGCATGATTTATTTATTGATTGTCTTCCTTATGAGTGGCGGTCGGGGACGAGCGATGGTCTTTTCCTACCAATCTATACCCCTAGGAGCATGCGCATAGTACTTTGTTTCGATAGCTAATAGACTTTTGCCATAAGTATGTGAGTTCTTTATGACTAATGTTGAGTCCATGGATTATACGTACTCTCACCCTTCCACCATTGCTAGCCTCTCTAATACCGCGCACCTTTCACCGGTATCATACACCCACCATATACCTTCCTCAAAACAGCCACCATACCTGCCTATCATGGCATTTCCATAGCCATTCCGAGATATATTGCCATGCAACTTTCCACCGTTCCGTTTCTATGACACGCTCCACCATTGTCATATTGCTTCGCATGATCAAGTAGTTGACATTTTAGTTGTGGCAAAGCCACTGTTCATAATTCTTTCATATAAGTCACTCATGCATCATTGCTATCCCGGTATACCGCTGGAGGCATTCATACAGAGTCATAGTTTGTTCTAGTATCGAGTTGTAATCATTGAGTTGTAAATAAATAGAAGTGTGATGATCATCATTCATAGAGTATTGTCCCAATAAAAAAAGAGAAAGGCGACATAAAAAATGAAGGCCCAAAAAAAGAATAAATAAATAAAAAGGGGCAGTACTACTATCCTTTTTCTACACTTGTGCTTCAAAGTAGCACCATGATCTTCATGATAGAGAGTCTCCTATGCTATCACTTTCATATACTAGTGGGAATTTTTAATTATAGAACTTGGCTTGTATATTCCAATGATGTGCTTCCTCAAAATGCCCTAGGTCTTCGTGAGCAAGCAAGTTGGATGCACACCCACTTAGTTCTTTTTGTTGAGCTTTCATATACTTATAGATCTAGTGCATTCATTGCATGGCAATCCCTACTCACTCACATTGATATCTATTAATGGGCATCTCCATAGCCCATTGATATGCCTAGTTGATGTGAGACTATCTTCTCCCTTTTTGTCTTCTCCACAACCAAGATTCTATTCCACCTATAGTGCTATATCCATGGCTCATGCTCATATATTGCGTGAAGATAGAAAAAGTTTGAGAACATCAAAAGTATGAAACAATTGCTTGGCTTGTCATCGGGGTTGTGCATGATTTGAATACGTTGTGTGGTGAAGATGGAGCATAGCCAGACTATATGATTTTGTAGAGATAGCTTTCTTTGGCCATGTTATTTTGAGAATACATAATTGCTTTGTTAGTATGCTTGAAGTATTATTATTTCTATGTCAATATTAAACTTTTGTCTTGAATCTTATGGATCTGAATATTCTTGCCACAATAAAGAGAATTACATGGATAAATATGTTAGGTAGCATTCCACATCAAAAAAATCTGTTTTTATCATTTACCTACTCGAGGACGAGCAGGAATTAAGCTTGGGGATGCTGATACGTCTCCTACGTATCTATAATGTTTGATTGTTCCATGCTATTATATTATTAACCTTGGATGTTTTATATGCATTTATATGCTATTTTCTATGATTTTTGGGACTAACCTATTAACCCAGAGCCCAGTGCCGGTTTCTGTTTTTTCCCTGTTTTAGAGTATCGCAGAAAAGGAAAATCAAACGGAGTCCAATTGACCTGAAACTTCATGGAACTTATTTTTGGACCAGAAGAAGCCCACAGAGTATCGGAGTTGGACCAGAAGAGTCCCGGGCTGCCCACGAGGGTGGGGGCGCGCCCACCCCCCTGGGCGCGCCCCTGCCTCGTGGACAGCCCGTAGGTCCACCGACATATTTCTTCCTCCCATACATACCCATATACCCTAAAAACTTCGAGGAGCAGAATAGATCGGGAGTTCCGCCGCCAGAAGCCTCCGTAGCCACTGAAAACCAATCTAGACCCGTTCCGGCACCCTGCCGGAGGGGGGATCCCTCTCCAGTGGCCATCTTCATCATCCCGGCGCTCTCCATGATGAGGAGGGAGTAGTTCTCCCTCGGGGATGAGGGTATGTACCAGTAGCTATGTGTTTGATCTCTCTCTCTCTCTATCTCTCGTGTTCAGGAGGTGATACGATCTTGATGTATCGCGAGCTTTGCTATTATAGTTGGATCTTATGATGTTTCTCCCCCTCTACTCTCTTGTAATGGATTGAGTTTTCCCTTTGAAGTTATCTTATCGGATTGAGTCTTTAAGGATTTGAGAACACTTGATGTATGTCTTGCGTGGGATAACCATGGTGACAATGGGTTATTCTATTGATTCACTTGATGTATGTTTTGGTGATCAACTTGCGGGTTCTGCCCATGAACCTATGCATAGGGGTTGGCACACGTTTTCATCTTGAGTCTCCGGTAGAAACTTTGGGACACTCTTTGAAGTACTTTGTGTTGGTTTGAATATATGAATCTGAGATTGTGTGATGCATATCGTATAATCATACCCACAGATACTTGAGGTGACATTGGAGTATCTAGGTGACATTAGGGTTTTGGTTGATTTGTGTCTTAAGGTGTTATTCTAGTACGAACTCTATGATAGATCGATCAGAAAGGATAACTTTGAGGTGGTTTCGTACCTTACCATAATCTCTTCGTTTGTTCTCCGCTATTAGTGACTTTGGAGTGACTCTTTGTTGCATGTTGAGGGATAGTTATGTGATCCAATTATGTTATTATTGTTGAGAGAACTCGCACTAGTGAAAGTATGAACCCTAGGCCTTGTTTCAATGCATTGCAATACCGTTTGTGCTCACTTTTATCATTAGTTACCTTGCTGTTTTTATATTTTCAAATTACAAAAACCATTATCTACCATCCATATTGCTCTTGTATCGCCATCTCTTCGCCGAACTAGTGCACCTATACAATTTACCATTGTATTGGGTGTGTTGGGTACACAAGAGACTCTTTGTTATTTGGTTGCAGGGTTGCTTGAGAGAGACCATCTTCATCCTACGCCTCCCACAGATTGATAAACCTTAGGTCATCCACTTGAGGGAAATTTGCTACTGTCCTACAAACCTCTGCACTTGGAGGCCCAACAACGTCTACAAGAAGAAGGTTGTGTAGTAGACAACACATACCAATGCGTCTGCACTTCCTGCTCAGCAAACCAATGCATTGGCACGACCTCCTCAGCACACCTAGAAGTTGGCACCACCTGTGCAGAAACCCGACATAGCTTCAACGCATGGTCAACAGTCCGATGCCTCTACTCCTATAGCCCAGCAGTTCGTCACAGCAACACCGCCAGCTCGGCGGTCCGACATAGATAAACCGTCTGCTAAGCAGTCCGTCCAAGCTTCACCGTCTGCTCGGCAATCTACCTTGCAACCAACCAGACGTTCTACCAGAAATGCTTCAAGTACCAAGAAGGAAGTGGTCAAAAAGGCTACACCCACGAGGAAGCGCAGCGGGAGAGTGAAGAGGAAAGAGAACGATTGCCTCTTACTTAAAGCACTCATCGCCCAAAAGCAAATTAATAGTAGCTTGTTCGAATCGGGGAGTAATATTATTTCTGACGCCATGGATGATGAAGAAGTAGAATTGTTGCTTGCTAAAAGTAAAGCAGCCGTACTTCAAGCACGCAAGTACGTCCATGGCCAGCCATTTCTTGTTGGTGAATACTTTGATGAGTGCAGCTCTAGTTGCCGCGAGTTACATGAATATTGCATGGATCAAATGTCAGAAGGTCATCATGGTTTGCTAGTCCACTACAACAGAGATCATTTCTGACACGATGCTAGTTCCATCAATGTGAGTTTCAATGACTTACATCTCTTCTTCAACTTCAACGTGCTCGATGCCACTCTTGTTAGATGCCTGATTTTGTAAGTACTTAACAAACTCTGATCAACTTCTCCATACAAGGCTGTAAATGATAAACAACTAACTGCATTTTATTCCTCTCAGGGGATTGAACGCGCAGAGAAGAAAAAGGGAGAGTGTGTATTTCATAGATCCTGCATTGGCAAATGGCACACCATTAGATGGTAAGGACCGACGGGACTGGGCCGTTAACACGGTCGTCTGTATCTTCGAAAACACATCCCATGCACAATCATTTCTCTGGCCATATCATGAACGGTAAGTCAAGTAAACAACCACGCATACACTGATTGTCTTTCAGATTTCGACATCATTCGTATGTTCATGGCTTTCTTAATATGTAGCAATCATTAGACATTGGTATTCATTGTTCCAAACAAGAACACAGTTTACTACATCGATTCTCTCAGAGAGTCGACAAACGCTCAAGATCTGACGCATGTTTAGCAATTCTTGGATAGGTATTGAATTCTATGATGTTGAAATTAATTTGCATTCATATCTGGTTCAATAATTGATGTTGTCAAAATTCATCATCATTTGCAGTGTGCTTGCATTGTGGAAAACTAAACCAGGGAACATGTTCAAGATAGAACAACCTCTACAGCACGAGATCGTTTCTCCGGTAACACACCGAAATCCATTATTTTCAGAAAATTTATCCAACAGTCTGCAAATACCTTTCCTTACGCTAGTCAAATGTTCAAGCTTCTAAATAAACCTCTTTCTATTTTGTCCAAAGAAAAAATAATACATCTAACACCGGTTAGGTTGTTCCTAACAGGACAAATACATGACTAATTTTGTACAACAAATTTTAGTGTCCTCAGCAAGAAGTAGGGACCAACCTTTGTGGATACTATGTTTGCAGACACATGATCTCCATCTGCAAATCTGCTGATAGTCGTGACGATCCTCGTGAATTAGTACTAGTAAGTCTATCTTAATTAATATCTTCTACTACACTCATATGACACATTCTGATCTTAAAAATACTGCAGCTCATCTTAAAACCGAGGACCCCTGAACCGCTCCCGACTGGTGAATTGCTGATGGTTCAGAGATTTATCAGTGACTTCTTCCTGGATCACTATATCAATCCCACTGGTGATAATGAAGATTTCAGCATGCGTTCTCCTGAAACATTGAGTAAGAGTTAGCCGCTAAACATATGACACATGGATCCATTGTTTTCCATCTGATGAGGTCTTCGTATTTCATACACTATGATTAATTATGTAATGCATATATGTGTGGACAAATCATTAGAATTTAGCTACCATATGTTCAATTGCAATTGTTGCGAAATCCGATGAATGTTCTTCATGTGGACACTATTTGTTCAATTGAATATTGTGACGAATTTGTTTTTTGCGTGCCGATTCAAAATGGGATATTTTTGTTTATTTGTTCAACTGAATATTGTGGCGAATTTTCTTTTTGCGTGCCGTTTCAAAATGGGATATTTTTGTTTTAACCTGGTAATTGCTCTGCACACGGTTCAACTAAATGAGTGTGTGCGATCCACATCGGAAAGCATACGTCAATCATAGCGGAACCGTCGGTGATACACAATAGATTGCAAACGATTTGCAGCGCTCCTACGTGCGCGTAGGGTCTCAAGAACCATTTGTGATATCGCGTTATCGCACACGAGAACTGGGAGTAAACCATGCCCAATGCAAAATACAATCCCAGTCATAATTTTTTCAGGAAACGTGTGGGATCCGAAACGAAAAGCACACATCACTCTTGTGGCAACCGTCAGTGATACCCAACAAATCACAAACGGTCCGTAGCACTTGTATGTGTGTGAAGGGGCTCCTGAACCATTTGTGATAGAACATTATCGCAGACGGTAATTTTTGGGAAACATGTGCAATGGAGTCTAGCATGGTAGACGGTTTACGCAGAAAACTCGTGTGCGATGGGGCACAAATCGCACACAGTTCATATGTTGGCCCATGTGCCTTACATATTGTTTCCCAAACGGTTTGTTATGACAAACCGTATGGTTTCACTTCGTCATTAGAAACACTTAATCACTGATACCACATGTGCAAAATAATTTAGTGTGTGTTGCATCTCACACGATTACATTTTGGAAGGCCTCTGGATCACTGCTCCATATCCCTGATGGTTTCTAGGTCGTGTGGGAAGGACACCCTATCTCACACACTTACTTGGCGACAGTCCCAAATGTCGTCGTGGAAAGGGGTTAAAAAACATTTGTATGACACCGATGCACACCAGTGTGTGTCTCGCCGTGTTCATTTCTTGCATTTGCATGGTCATTTTGATGCACTACCATGGGTCTTATGTAGCTTAAATTTGATTTTTGCACATTAAATCCATAGGAAATCAATCAATGTATAAAAACGGACGAATGATCTTTGTTTTTTTTTCAATTTTTAACACTACAGTCCTTCGGTTGTATGTTCGCTACAGAAAAAAGTTTGACATGCATCTTTGGGCTCTATGCACGCGGTGGTCTTATGAGAGTCACTCGCGTGTGATGCTCTCTATGGCCCCGCGAGGTTGTCGTCCACACTATGACCTACTGCGAGAGAGGTTAATTTCACCAACAAGGGTGGTCATTTTTTGGTTTGTGTTACGTAAGATGGGAGTATATATATAGTACGAGTCGAAGAGGGTAGGGGCAACATATACTATGCGTCATATAGGACAATCACTCGCATGTGATGCTTCCATCCGTGGGCCTGTGAGGTCGTCCTCCATCACTTTGACCCAACGAGAGAGGTTAATTTGACCAACAAGGTGATTTCTTTTTGGTTTGTCTTACGGTAGGAGTATATAGTACGCGTTGAAGAGGGGATCAGGGGGCCAACACATATATACTACACACACGTTAACGATCTCGTTCCGTATGGGGACTTTTCGGTTTCCGAGGCAGGTGCCACATCGAAGTTGTGCATATTGGGTATTCAAACATGACCAACACCTCTTTGGTCACGTGCAGACGGTGGTTGTCACTCACTCGCCTACGATGCTTCCCTCCATGGACCCGCGAGGTCGTCGTCCATCTAATTTGACGCAACGAGAGAGATAATTTGACGAACAAGGAGGATTATTTCCAGGTTGTGTTATGGTAGGAGTATATATTACGCGTCGAAGAGGGGAGGGGGACGAGCATATACTACGCGTCATGAACCTCGCTCCGTGTGGGGACTTTAAGGTTTCCGAGGTAGGTGCCATGTCAAACTTGTGCATATTAGGTATTCAAAAATCACAACCACACATCTCCATACATATGTTTACCCCCACATGCAAGCGATGGCAGTTGTCTTCTAGCACTCACTCATGGGGTTATCAGCGAGATGCTTCGTCCATTTGTGTGCGCGCTTGGTCAATCACTTTGACTGACAATGATAAAGGTTAATTTCACTTATGATTAAGAGGGGACTAAATTTTGGTTTGTCTTATATGGTACAGGTCATGCTGTGAGATCACATAATATACTTTGAGCGCATGTGTACGCATGAATCCCTCCCACCGGATCGAAGTGGGGGGAGGGGGCGATCACGCGACGCGCCACATCAAAATGTTGTGCTTTGGGTATTCAAACATATGCATGCATCACGCACGTCCATACATATGTTTGGGGCACATGCATGTAGTGGTTGTCTTTGGACACTCTCCCTCGCTTGGTTATCATCGACAATTTATATATTTGTGGGCCTGCGTGGACGTCCATCACTTCAACCGACAATGAGAGAGGTTACCAGGGTGGATTCTTCTTCTCTTAGGCCGTGTTACTGTATAGTCGTACGTTGATCATGGTGAGATTTCAGATCTAAGTTTGAGCGTATGCATACACATGAATCCCTCTCACCGACTTGAAGTGGGGTGACATATATATATATATATATATATATATATATAGTGTTACTATTCATCACCCAGTGTGCAGAATAAGTTATTCTTCACCCGAGGTAATCTTACGATCGCTTCCTAAATAAATTACGTTTAGAATATAAATAGTTACATGCATATTGATTCAATATATAACATTTGGTATAAAAAAACAAAAATATAGGTTATAAGATCAGAAAAATCACATTTTATGTATGTTTTACACTATGTTTTTACATTCATAATTTTACGTAACATAAAATATTTTTTACGGCGAGTACATATTTTTTTACGTTCTCTTTTTATGTACGAAATAAGACAAATTTTACGAAACG
>NC_041390.1:465138624-465168718 GCF_002162155.2 Triticum dicoccoides
CGCGCTAACCAGGTGAAAGGGCGCGCGCGCGATCGTGGGTAAATGTCCACTGTAACGCCTTACGACCAACCAATCCTCGCTCGCTTAAATGACCATCGTAAAAGGGCCTGCAGGACATAGTAACGATATTACTATCTGTATTATAGCAGCAGTAAATGGCCCTTACAAAGTAGCAAGGGATTACCATCACGTACCTTTCCTTTAAAATAATTTAGGGATGAAACCTGTGATATCTAAGTGCGCAGTAAAAAAACCTAGGTCCATTACCATCCATGATTAATATGTTACTATAGTAATACATTACAACATGTCTGATGAAGGCTTTACTACATCTAGGGATATAACCATCGATAACTCAATACTGGTAAAAGAAGGGTCTGTTACTATCTATACTTAATCTATTACGGACAATGTCTAGGATGAAACCTTGGATATATCAATGCCCGGTAAAAAAATAGGTTCCTTACCATCATTACTTCATATATTACCGGCAATGAATAGTGACCAACACATGGTAATAAAATTAAATGTATTACTTTTTCCTCCACATGCCATTACCCTCAATATGTTGCCTTCTCCGCACCCGCGCGTGATTAGGAGCGGCCGGCGCGTAGTTTAAGTCAAAATGCGCGCACGCTTACAATAGCGCAGCCGTATATATATATATATATATATATATATATATATATATATATATATATATATATATATATATATATATATATATATATGCTCGGGCATGCTAAACTAAGCCCGAGCGCATTATAACTTATTCTGCGCTCCGGCCGTTCAAACCACGCTTGAACTTGCTAATTATGGAAGTGTCCACATCCCAACCACAGTTTCCTCCTGATGGTAAAAGACTCTAGTACATTACCATGTGTGACAATGACTTTTACTATCCAAACCCACAAGTCCCTTCAACTAGTAAAATTGACTAGTAAATTATATATATCGCACTGTTGTTACTATCGCTCTAGCATACGGTAAAATCGACCAACAATTACTATATTTTGAATAATTATATCTTGGTTATAATTTTCTCAACGTGCGTACATGTAACATTAAGATTAATTTGAAATCATTTTTATTAGAGAGGTCACGTATTTACTACATGCTATCTGAGATTTTATTAAAAATGTCCTTGCATCTATAGTAAAGAGATTACCTTTTTTGTGGGTATAGTAAAGAGATTACTAATTGTACTACATGTTACACTTCTGATTATTTTCCCAAGAATGTGCAGTAAGGTGGTTAACATGCTTTACTAAATGTTGCATGGGGTGTTACGGCAAACTTCATGACCAGATATGTGTAGTACAAAAGTGCATCTATAGTAAAGAGGTTACTAGTTCTATTACAGGTTACTACCGGTTGATTCCCTGGGAATGTATAGTAAATAGGTTACCATGTGTTACTACATTTTACATGGGATTTTACCATAAACTTGTGACTAAACTTGTGTAATAAAAAGGTTACCATGCTTTACTACTAGTTTTCTGTGAATTTACGACCAAGTGGGAGATCAAGGCACCAGGTCTGCGCATGTTGGTTGCTTGGGTGGGTGCGCAGTTCCGGCCGGAGCGCAGAATTAGCATTCTACGCTCAGGCACAGTTTAGCGCTACCATATATATATCACATCGTGAACCCTTGCTCCATGTGGGGACTTTTTGGTTCCAAAAGCACGGTGCCACATCAAAATTGTGCATTGTATATAAACACCACATGACACTTCCATAGATATGTTTGGGCTACATGCACGTAGTAGTTGTCTTCAGGCACTCCCTCACGTGGTTATAGGCGACAAGCTAGCCCTTTTGTCGAGTCGTGTGTGGACGCCCATCACTTTGACCAAACTACAAGAGAGATTATATGACCAAGGTGGTGATTCTTCTTGGTTAGTGTTACAATACGTCTTGGTGAGATGCCCTCTCCCACCGACTCAAAGTGTGTGTGTGTTGGGGGAGGGGGCACTACTTTGCACTTGCCGAACCTCCATGGGGTCGGGGATGTCCGTTAATTTGCGAGGCACATGTGCCACATCAAATTTGTGAATTGGGTATTTAAATATCACACCACACCATTTTCACACGCACACGTGCGCATGATACATCTTCGTCGTATCTATAATTTTTGATTGTTCCATGTCGTATCTATAAATATTGCCCAAAATATGGATATTCATCATTTAATATTAACAATCAAAAATTATAGATACGACAAATACGTATCACGCGCGCGTGTGCGTGTCTGAAAACGGTGTGGTGTGATATTTAAATACCCAATTCACAAATTTGATGTGGCACATGTGCCTCGCAAATTAACGGACATCCCCGACCCCAAAAAAGTTCAGCAAGTGCAAAGTAGTGCCCCATACCCCCAACACACACACACACACACTTTGAGTCGGTGGGAGAGGGCATCTCACCAAGACGTATTGTAACACTAACCAAGAAGAATCACCACCTTGGTCATATAACCTCTCTCGTAGTTTGGTCAAAGTGATGGACGTCCACACACGGCTCGACAAAAGGGCTAGCTTGTCACCTATAACCATGTGAGGGAGTGCCTGAAGACAACTACTACCTGCATGTGACCCAAACATATCTATGCAAGTGTCATGTGGTGTTTATATACAATGCACAACTTTGATGTGGCACCGTGCTTTTGGAACCGGAAAGTCCCCACACGGAGCAAGGGTTCATGATGCATATAGTATATATATACACTACTGCAGGATGCTGCTAACGCAACACTATGATCGGAGACCCTTCGACGAAATTGTGTGCGATGCAAAAATCCAAACGGTGGAGTAAAAGAACCGTCAAAAAAGGTGCAAAACGTTTGCGATGGCGGAGCCATCAAACACGGTTCAGATTTTAGTTGCATGTGCAATGCAGGGCATACGGTTCAGTCCAATGAACCGTTTGCGATGAGACGGAACAAAAGAAATGGGTAGCCTGATGAAGGCGTGTGCGATATACAACATAGGTTCACTTGGATGAACTGTTTGTGATTAGGCAACACAAAAGAAACGGTCAGCCAGATCAAGGTGTGTGTGATTAAGGGCATACGCTT
This sequence comes from Triticum dicoccoides, assembly GCF_002162155.2. Classification (NCBI taxonomy): domain Eukaryota; kingdom Viridiplantae; phylum Streptophyta; class Magnoliopsida; order Poales; family Poaceae; genus Triticum; species Triticum dicoccoides. The sequence continues at coordinate 465,141,704 of NC_041390.1, forward strand.
CAGAAGGATTAACTGTTTGCGATTAGGCAACATAACACAAATGGGTCAGCCAGATCAAAGTGTTTGCGATTGATGGCATACACTTCACATGGATGAACTGTTTGCGATTAGCCACAACAAACTGAAACAGTTAGATAGATCAATGTGTGCACTAGACGAACACACACATTCTAATTAAAAGAAGCGTGCCCGATGGTAATAACGAGCGCGCGCGATTGTTGGAACAAGACGTGTGCTGACATTGCCTATTGCGGTGCACCCTATGGTGCAAATGCCACGTACGCAGCCGAGAAGGCGTACATGCCCACGTTACGCCTTCCGGGAATAGTGCCACACTTATAACCGTTAGTAAATTTTAAGCATGCGTCTCGTCACATTCCAAATTGCAAACCCGTTCACACCGATCAAAACCTAAATGGTTTCCCACTTAGGAGTGTATTACTACTCGATTATAAATACTACTACTCCAAGATGACTGCACATTCCTCCTTAATTCCTCATCCACAAAAACAAAGTCATTCATCATCGTTCCCTTTGCGTCTGCCATGGCCAGCGTGAGTTCTGGGTCGAGAGATTGCCACCAGGGAGATGCGAGCATGGAAGCAGAAGCACGAGAGATGTCCCGCCTCGCCGCGAACGCATCCGGCATGTCCCACCGCACAGCCGTAGCAGCACAGAGGTCCCGTCGCCCCGCCGAAGCAACACGCAGGTCCCGCCGCGCCGTCGATGCGGCAGACTGGTCCGGCCACGCCGCGGAAGCAGAAGAGATGTCCAGCCGCGCCGCGCCATGAATGCAGCAGAGATGTCCTCCGGTGCCATGGCAGCCCGAGAAAATGTCTCGCAGGCAGGCGAGGACTCTTACAGGTGCATGCATGCTATTTATCCATAGCTAGATGGATCAGATCTTCGGCTGGGCGAGGCTGTAGGACGACATGAAAGCCTCTTTTGTCGGTGTCATCCGACAATAAAATGAGAGCAATGTGAAGCTCCGGGCCAAGCATGACCTACTGAGGGCGAAGATTATCGGAAGTGCGAAGCAGCAGGAGGAGACCACTGCCTTGTTGAAGAGGACCGGCGTCATCGTCGAGAAACTTATGGACGAGAATGCCATGCTATGCATCGAGCGCAGAAGGCTGGTGGAGGAATCCATGGATGCTCTCAAGCAGCATCTTGAGGACAAGAAATAGCTCATCGCCGCTCGCCGCGGAGACTAGTTCCCGCTGCAGCAATGTAGAGATCAGCGAGGCAGATCGTTGTCTTCCTTCTTCTTTTTCCCTTGTGTATTTCGAGCGTTGCCACATGTCGCTTTTTTAATCATGTTCCTAAATATGTCAGACAATTATTACCCACTGTCATTGTACTTATATTCATCATGCTTGCTATAAGTCGTAGTCGATGCTATATAGGTCCGTCAGATCTTACATCAAGATCCGTGCAAAACTTTCTTTTCAGATTTTCATTTTTCTCTCTTAAATCTCAGTCCAGTGAGACACATAGCCACGCCGTAGAACAGGGGCTCGGGCACCATTAATGGAGACGTTGGGAGGGAGGTGTGCGGTGGGTAGCGGTCAAACGGCTCTCCTCCCGATGAGCACGAGTAGGGGTCTGATCGCACGCCTCCCGTACTCAAATAGCTACCCCGCACGACACCTCCTAGCCAATAAAAAGGGGACGCGTGGCGGCACATAAACGGTAAGTAGAACGCCCACGGTTTCAATAATACTTGTGTTTTCGATTTGTAACGTGACAACACTTGTTCCAAAATGACTTTGTTGATTGTTAATGTGTGCGCCTTCGCAAATTGAACAAAAAAATTACCACAGCATGTTGGTGCCATGTCATGACACTATGCCAAGTTTCATGATTTTTAGTTGTGTTTCGATTTACAGGAATTAAAAAACCAAGTTTCTCAATCTTTCCGACCGGGCCACGACGCCCAAATGTTTGAATTTCATTCCCATTTGTTGCACTGGACCTAGAAATTCACCAAGGACACACATGTGATTTTTCAAACAACTTTGGTGCACTCGAGCCTGTGCTTGTAGTTTAAATTTGAATTGTGCACATTAAATGCGCAGAGACTCAATTAATGTATAAAAAGGCCAAACGAACCTGGAATAATCCCAAAATTTAGCACAATACTTCCATTTGGTCTAACCTGCCTGTGTAAAAAAAATTAATGCGGGAGAAGGCAATGTACGTATCTCATTTCGCACACGAAGGTGACACATTCCCTCTCGGAACCACGAGCCTTCTTGAGGGAAGCTCCGGTTTGCAAGAAGTTTACACCAAAGCTTGTCCCAATTCGACCAAAAAATTTACCGCAACATGTTGATGCCATGTCATGACACCATGCCAAGTTTCATGATTTTCAAGAGTGTTTTGGATTTACAGGAATTTAAAAACCAAATTTCTCAATCTTTCCGGCTGAGCCACGATGCCCAGATGTTTGAATTTCATTCCCATTTCTTGCATGTGAGCTATAAATACACCCAAGGACACACATGTGATTTTCCAACCAACTTTGGTGCACTAGAGCCTGTGCTTGTAGTTCAAATTTGAATTATGCAAATTAAATGCGCATAAACTCAATTAACGTATAAAGAAGGCCAAACGAACCCGGAATAATTTCAAAATTTAGCATGATACTTCTATTTGGTCTAATCCACCTATGTAAAAAAATTAAGGCGGGAGAAGGCAGTGTACGTATCTCGTTTCGCACACGGAGGTGACATGTTCCCTCTTGGAACCACGAGCCTTCTTGAGGGAAGCTCCGGTTTGCAAGAAGCTTACACCAAAGCTTGTCCCAATTCGGCTAAAAAATTTACCACATCATGTTGGTGCCATGTCATGACACCATGCCAAGTTTCATGATTTTTAGGCCTGTTTTGGATTTACAGGAATTAAAAAACCAAGTTTTTCAATCTTTCCGGCCGGGCCACGACGCCCAGATGTTTGGATTTCATTCCCATTTCTTGCATGGGACCTAGAAATTCACCAAGGACACACATGTGATTTTTCAACCAACTTTGATGCACTCGAGCCTGTGCTTGTAGTTCCAATTTTAATTATGCACATTAAATGCGCAGAGACTCAATTAATGTATAAAAAGGCCAAACGAACCTGGAATAATCCCAAAATTTAGCACGATACTTCTATTTGGTCTAACCTGCCTGTGTAAAAAAATTAATGCGGGAGAAGGCAATGTACGTATCTCGTTCGCACACGAAGGTGACACGTTCCCTCTCGGAACCACGAGCCTTCTTGAGGGAAGCTCCGGTTTGCAAGAAGTTTACACCAAAGCTTGTCCCAATTCGACCAAAAAATTTACCGCAACATGTTGGTGCCATGTCATGACACCATGCTAAGTTTCATGATTTTCAAGAGTGTTTTGGATTTACAGGAATTTAAAAACCAAATTTCTCAATCTTTCCGGCTGAGCCACGATGCCCAGATGTTTGAATTTCATTCCCATTTCTTGCATGTGAGCTATAAATACACCCAAGGACACACATGTGATTTTCCAACCAACTTTGGTGCACTAGAGCCTGTGCTTGTAGTTCAAATTTGAATTATGCAAATTAAATGCGCATAAACTCAATTAATGTATAAAGAAGGCCAAACGAACCCGGAATAATTTCAAAATTTAGCACGATACTTCTATTTGGTCTAATCCACCTATGTAAAAAAATTAAGGCGGGAGAAGGCAGTGTACGTATCTCGTTTCGCACACGGAGGTGACATGTTCCCTCTTGGAACCACGAGCCGTCTTGAGGGAAGCTCCGGTTTGCAAGAAGCTTACACCAAAGCTTGTCCCAATTCGGCTAAAAATTTTACCACATCATGTTGGTGCCATGTCATGACACCATGCCAAGTTTCATGATTTTTAGGCCTGTTTTGGATTTACAGGAATTAAAAAACCAAGTTTCTCAATCTTTCCGGCCGAGCCACGACGCCCAGATGTTTGGATTTCATTCCCATTTCTTGCATGGGACCTATAAATACACCCAAGGATGCACATGTGATTTTTCAACCAACTTTGATGCACTTGAGCATGTGCTTGTAGTTCCAATTTTAATTATGCACATTAAATGCGCATAAACTCAATTAATGTATAAAAAGGCCAAACGAACCCGGAATAATTCCAACATTTAGCACGATACTTCTATTTGGTCTAATCTGCCTATGTAAAAAAATTAAGGCGGGAGAAGGTAGTGTACGTATCTCGTTTCGCACACAGAGGTGACACGTTCCTCTCGGAACCATGAGCCTTCTTGAGGGAAGCTCCGGTTTGCAAGAAGCTTACACCAAAGCTTGTCCCAATTCGGCCAAAAAAATTACCGCAGCATGTTGGTGCCATGTCATGACACCATGCCAAGTTTCATGATTTTCAGTAGTGTTTCGGATTTACAGGAATTAAAAAACCAAGTTTCTCAATCTTTCCGGCCGAGCCACGACGCCTAGATGTTTGAATTTCATTCCCATTTCTTGCATGGGACCTATAAATACACCCAAGGACACACATGTGATTTTTCAACCAATTTTGGTGCACTGAAGCATGTGCTTGTAGTTCAAATTGAATTATGCACATTAAATGCGCAGAAACTCAATTAATGTATAAAAAGGCCAAATGAACCCAGAATAATTCCAAAATTTAGCACGATACTTCTATTTGGTCTAATCTTCCTGTGTAAAAAAATTTAGGCGGGAGAAGGCTGTGTACGTATCTTGTTTCGCACACGGAGGTGACATGTTCCCTCTCGGAACCATGAGCCTTCTTGAGGGAAGCTCCGGTTTGCAAGAAGCTTACAACAAAGCTTGTCCCAATTCGGCCAAAAAATTACCACAACATGTTTGTGCCATGTCATGACACCATGCCAAGTTTCATGATTTTCAGGCGTGTTTTGGATTTACACGAATTTAAAAACCAAGTTTCTCAATCTTTCCGGCCGAGCCACGATGCCCATATGTTTAAATTTCATTCCCATTTCTTGCATGGGACCTATAAATTCACCCAAAGACACACATGTGATTTTTCAACAAACTTTGGTGCATTGGAGCATGTGCTTGTAGTTCAAATTTGAATTATGCACATTAAATGCCCAGAAACTCAATTAATGCATAAAAATGCCAAATGAACCCGGAATAATTCCAAATTTAAACACGACACTCATGTACTACTTGCATGTTCGCTGTACGTAAATGTTTTAGCAATTCAAAAACCATCCTTTCCCTCTGTAACACCATTTTGGCTTTCAAAACATAATGAAAAAAAATTAGGTATACCATAAAGTGTTTACTAGAAAGAATCGTGTGGGATGCAATATAAAATATCTTGGCGCATCGCCTTGTCTGGCTTACGCAGGAAGCTTCGTCGTCTACAGTCCATCGCCCCCGCTTGAACCATACTTGCGCGCCGGTTTCTTGTGGCACCGAGCGAATTTTTTTTGCCACCATGGAAATATCTATCTCCCCGCCCTCCCTCCTACCAAAAGCCACATTTCCACTGTTCCTCCTTGCTTTCCAAGTTCAAACCTTCACTTCTGCTTACTAGCAGCTCAGCCTCCTCGCCGGCGACCCTTCTTCTTGTAGCGCCGCCTCCTTGCTGACTACCCTTCTTGCAGTGCCGCCTCCTTGCCGGAGACCCTTCTTCTTGCAGCGCCGCCTCCTCGCCGGCGACCCTTCTTCTTGCAGCGCCGCCTCCTTACCGGCGACCCTTCTTCTTGCTGCGTGGCCTCCCAACCCTTCTTCTTGCTGCATGGCCTCCTCGCCGCTGACCTCGTTCTTGCTGCGCGGCCTCGTCGATATGGTCAGGTAATCCACACCCCACCCACACCATCCTCCTGCTTTCCCGTCCCACATGCCCCGACCGACGACGCGACACCTTCCACCGAAATCACTGCCCCCTCCTCCAATTAAGCGCCGCCCACAACCATTTTGCACGCAGTATAACGTGGAGCTTGGTAGCATGTGGCTGCACGCGCGCACGAGGTCGCTATGGCTGCCATGCTTGTCGACCGCCAGATCTTGGAGGAGCACCTCGTCTTCGAGGCCACCGTCGACACTGCCACGCGGTTGTCTACTTCAAAATACAGTTCGTGCTTTTTTCTCGAGGCCACCGCTAGTGCCTTCTAGCGATTTGTCCTCTGTAATGTTAATATGCAATCTAATGTTTAGTTAACAGTTTGGTCCTCTGAAATGTAATGTTCTGTTAACACTTTGGTCCAACAATTGCTACATTTTGTAGTACTGTTCTCAAGAATTCTTTGTTTTGTTAACTGTCTTATCTTCTAGTACATGTTTCCATTCTGCAATGTCGTGCTCAGTTAACTATTTTGGTTCATTTGGTCTGCTGTCCATTTAACTGTTTGTTTCAATTCTGCAATTTGATTTTCATTTGCTGTGGGTACAATTTTGTATTGTTATGCATGTGACACCAATCAAATTTGGTTGTACTCAATACATATTCTACTGATAGTATGACAACTCTCAGTTAACCCGATCAAGATCTTCCTTATGTGTGTTGCAGGGAAACAATGGGAGACACTGTGGTTTACCATCGAGGTTTGTTCAAGCAGGGTTCTTTATCTAATAGCACATTATTGTGCAGTTGCAGGAATCATTCTAATATTTAGGTTTCTTACAATTTGGTCTTGCACATGTAGGTCCTGCTGTTAGAGGCTTAGACCCACTGTTCGACCCATTTTGCATATGGGAAAATGAGATGTCCATGAATATCAGTCAAGTCAAGAACTCAGAAAGATTGTTAGGATGAAGAAACTTGTGACGAATAACAACAAGATCTTTGTTTGCACAATGAGGAAGACATCAGTCAACTATAGGATGGTACCAACTCTTTTACCTTGTTTTTACCCCTTGCGCCATTTCAAAATTTACAACAATGATTTATGCATAGCTTTGTTTTCACTACTTCTTAAAGCAGTTCACCGATGATTACCTCTCAAACCACCTGCATGGTCAAGAGGCGAGGAAGGTATTAATTCAACACCCATGGTACAATATTGAAGTCTTGCTGAAGAGGACGAAGGTTGGGCGGACAATTATCCATAGCCACTGGCCTAAAGTTGCAAGGACATTCAACATCACCAAAGGCTCAATATTTGCCTTCCGCTTCTGCAGTTTGCCAGATGAGATTCATCGATCTATTTACCGTGTATGATGCTACCTTCCAAAGGTTTTTGATGCTGCATGTGAAACTTGGTACTGTTGTGTAATGGCATAACTGAGTGCCGAAGCTATCTGATGTAATTCGATTATGAAATCCTGGTTGCTTTTATACGAATATGAAATATCTGGCATGTTTTGTAAGAAATATCTGTTTGATTAGTACATGGATTATCAATAATAGGCCAATTACCTTGCTTATTGGGGTTTTCTATTGCAGACGGTTACTCATACAACACCGTGGGTGATGAACTCAAACAACCCATACGATTTATATAAAGTAGGCGTGTTCGATCAACTAACAATCACACACGGCTTCCGGCAGCGAACTATTTGCGTTAGGCCACCTTGCATAAACGTTTCCACACAACGAGCCGTGTGTGATATACATACGTACAGAAATGTTTTTCTAGGATTCACCGTGTGGGATGTACATACCTACGGAAATGATTTTCTGGGATTCACCATGTGGGATGTACATACCTACGAAAATGTTTTTCTCGGATTACCGTGTGGGATGTACATACCTATGGAAATGATTGGGCTTCGATGCCTCGCCCGATCGCACATGGCCCCAGCCTGTGTCCTAGGAGGGCCTATCCCCGACGATTTCTAGATAGTGTGGGAAGGACCCCCCTATCGCCCACACACATTTGGCGACGATTCCAAATGCCGTCGCGGAAAGGGGTTAAAAACCGTTTGTATAGCACGTCGATGTACCAGTGATATGTCACGCCACTTCAAGTCGGCGAGAGGGATCCATGTGTATGCATACACTCAAACTTAGGTCTGGAATCTCACCATGATCGACATACGACTATACGGTAACACGACCCAAGAGAAGAAGAATCCACCCTGGTAACCTCTCTCGTTGTCGGTCAAAGTAATAGACGTCCATGCACGCCCACAAATATATAGATTGTCGATGATAACCAAGCTAGGGAGAGTGTCCAAAGACAACCAATGCATGCATGTGCCCCAAACATATGTATGGACGTGTGTGATGCATGTATATGTTTGAATACCCAAAGCACAACATTTTGATGTGGCGCGTCATGTGACCCCCCCCCACTTCGATCTGGTGGGAGGGATTCATGCGTACACATGCGCTCAAAGTATATTATGTGATCTCGCAGCTTGCCTCTTGTTGCTTTCAAAAAAATTCTACTGTCAACATAGAACAAGAGGAGTGTTGTGTTTACTTTTGGAATTTTTCAGGGTTAGTTTGGACATTTTTATACATTAACTGGGTTTTCTAGGCATTTCATGTGCATAATTCAAATTTGAACTACATGCACAAGCTCCAGTGCTTAAAAATTGGTTTAAAAATCAAATGTGTGTCCTTCGGGGCATGCTTAGGTCCCATGCGAGAAATGGGAATGAATTTCAAACACTAGGGCACTATTGATTGCCGGCAAAATGTTGAGATACTTTGTTTTTAAATTCTAGTAAATACAAAACTCATCTGAAATTCATGAAACTTGGCATGCTATCATGGAATGACACCCGACATGTTGTGGTATTTTTCGTGTCCATTTTGAGAGAAGGTGCACTCGAATAACAGCCAACAAAGGCATTTTGAAACAAATAGCTGCCACTGTAACATCTCAAACGTTAAATTTAAATTGTGTGTGTTGTGTAAACCATTCACGTGACACCATGCCTCACTCTTTTAATGGCTAGGAGGTGCCGTGCGGACAGGTGCTTGAGTGCTTGACTAAACAGAAGGCGTGCGAGCTGTACTCCAATGCGGAGGGTCACCAGGAAGCGTGCGAGCTGTATGCCGTGCAGGCTCACCGGGAAGCGAGCCCTTTGACTTCCATGGCCGCCCACCTTGCTCGCATCCTCTACATTAATGGTGCCCAAGCCGCAGTTTAATACGGTTTTTAAATATAAAACACTCATCGCAAACATTTTAGTTAGAACACCCGTATGCAAAACTGACAATTTCCCCAGGAAGCCAAGGGAAAATGTGCCTAGCAAGATTTGTGCATCTCTTGATCGCAAACGTTTTAGTTAGAACACCTGTATGCAAACCGACAGATTCCCAAGGAAGCCAAGAGAAAATGTGCCGAGCAGGATTTCTGCAGCTCTTGATCGCAAACGTTTTAGATAGAACACCCATATGCAAAGTGAGAGCTATGGTCTTCCCCGTTAAGTCGAGGGAAAATCCACAGTGCAGGATTTGTGCATCCCTTCGACGCGAACGGTTGTTTTGGATGACCCATGTGCAACCACGTACAAACAATTTGGTAAGATTTGCATTTGTCATATTGGGTGTGTTGCCATCTGTCAAATTGGAAAGATTTACATTTGTTGATCTAGTAACGTTTCCATTTGTCAATCCTTATAACACTGTTGGCGCGCTCTGCTCGCGTACATCGGCGTGCTGGGCTTGTGGACACCTTTTCGTTGCGTGTTCAACTACTATATGCACACACACACATATATATATATACATACATACATACATACATATATATATATATATATATATATATATATATATATATATATATATATATATATATATATGGTTGCTCGCCATTGAGGCGACCACGGAGCACTCTGCTCGCGTCCCTCTGCGCGCGCTCTGCCAGCGGTTGGGCGTGCGCACGATCACATCGGGGGCCCATATGCATGCGGTCGCGCCGCGCGCGTTGCCACGCGATGCAGTTACGTGCGACACGATGGTGTTACGTGCTACAAATTAGAACTGCCATCAGGGCCTGCCGATATTCCTGGCCGTCCGGCATCCCCTTTAATACACGCGGCCATTATAACCATAGTCTCTTCAACCTTTCGATCGCGCCCCACAACACAACAAGCACACCCACTACGACACATAGAGAGGGGATGTCTAACAGCGCTCCAATGGAGTTCGGCGAGCATAGAGTGGAGACCCACGCGTGGGAGATGGATCTCTCGGTGGTGTACACCATCGACCCGACCGTGTTGGACGAGTACATCAACAGCGTTGAGCAGTTGCTTGCTCGAGACAAGTACAAGGTGGTCGACATCGACCTCCAGTACACTGCTGGTCGTCCCGGCATAGATCAGAAGGTTGTCGTCGCCCAGTTGTCCGTGCAACATCATGTCCTCATCTACCACTACTGCATGGCCACAGAGCCTTGCGACTGTTTCAATAGGTTTGTCAGTAGCATCGACTACAAGTTCGCCATGGTGGAAACCACCGACGATGTAAAAGCGCTCAGTGTTACGGGCTTGGCCTACAAGAACCTTGTCGAAATCTGTGACCACTACAGGGTCTGGGGCAGCACGAAGGACTCCCTGGTCAAAGTTGCCTCGGCCATCATCAACCCATACTACGAAAAGATGAAGCAAGATGCCCAAAGAACAAGTCCCCTATCCTGGCACAGGGCCTGAATGCAGCAACTGGATGAACCTCACCTCAGGTTCGAGGCCAAGAGCGTTACACATGCTACGAGATGCACAGGCGGATCATTGACATAAGGAAGTGCCTTGTTACCCAAATCGATAAGCCCGGATCGAGCCACAAGCAGAGCAAGCATCACAAGAAGTAGATGATGATTAGATGATCGTTTTTGCTACTTAATCATGCATGTAATATATAGTTTACTTTATTGGTGTGTGGAAATGTCATGTGTGTAGTAGCCACCTATGTAATTATGCATGTAATAGTTTAATTTGGTGTGTGCAAATGCCATGGTTGTAGTAGCCACCTATGTAAGTGGATGTTTAATTTGGTTATGCAGACATGTCCTTATAAGTGTGTGTGTGTGTGTGTGTGTATGTTATATATATATGTGTGTGTGTGTGTGTGTGCGTGTGTTGTTCTGTATGCAATCCCATCGCACAACACACACGTCTTATTAGCAGCAACCGTCTGTGTTATTATCGATCTTCACACACATTTCTGATTACAGACCTGTTTGTCGCGTATCACACACATCTAGTTAAGTTGAACTGTTTTTGCTCTCATGTCTCAACGCAAACAGTTCATCCGAGTAAACCGCCTGCCCTATATCGCACACACCTTCATCTGGCTGACCATTTCTTTTGTGTTGCCTAATCACAAACAGTTCATCCGAGTGAACCGTATGTTGTATATTGCACACACCTCCATCTGGCGGCCCGTTTCTTTTGTTCCTCCTCATCGCAAACATTTAATTAAACTGAATCGTATGCCCTACATCGCACACGCAACTAAAATCTGAACCGTGTTTGATGGATCCGCCATCGCAAACGGTTTGCACCTTTTTTGACGGGTTTTTACACCACCGTTTGCGATTATGGCATCGCATACAATTTCGTCGAAGGGTCTCTAATCGTAGTGTCACGTTAGCAGCATCGTGCAATAGTGTTGGGTGAATTTCTAGGTCCCATGCAAGAAATGGGAATGAAATTCAAACATCTTGGCGTCGTGGCTCGGTCGGAAAGATTGAGAAACTCGGTTTTTTAATTCCTGTAAACCCAAAACACGCCTGAAAATCATGAAACTTGGCATGGTGTCATGACATGGCACCAACATGCTGCGGTAAATTTTTTGGCTGAATTCGGACAAGCTTTGGTGTAAGCTTCTTGCAAACTGGAGCTTCCCTCAAGAAGGCTCGTGGTTCCAAGAGGGAAGGTGTCACCTCCGTGTGCGAAATGATATACGTACACTGCCTTCTCCCGCCTTAATTTTTTTACACAGGCAGATTAGACCAAATAGAAGTATCGTGCTGAATTTTGGAATTATTTCGGGTTCGTTTGGCCTTTTTTAAACATTAATTGAGTTTCTTGGCATTTAATGTGCATAGTTCAAATTTGAACTACAAGCACATGCTCCAGTGCACCAAAGTTGGTTGAAAAATCACATGTGTGTCCTTCGTTGAATTTATAGGTCCCATGCAAGAAATGGGAATGAAATTCAAACATCTGGGTGTTGTGGCTCGGTCGGAAAGATTGAGAAACTTGGTTTTTTAATTCCTGTAAATCCAAAACACGCCAGAAAATCATGAAACTTGGCATGGTGTCATGACATGGCACCAACATGTTGTGGTAATTTTTCTATCCAATTTGCGAAGGCGCACACATAATCAATCAACAAAGTCATTTTGGAAAAAGTGTTGTCACGTTACAAATCGGAAACACAAGTATTATTGAAACTGTGGGTGTTCTACTTACCAATTACGTGCCTCCAAGCACCCCTTTTTTTATTGGCTAGGAGGTGTCGTGCAGGGTAGCTATTTGAGTACAGGAGGCGTGCGATCATCCCCCTGCACATGCTCATCGGGAGGATAGCCCTTTGACCTCCACCCGCTGCGCACCTCCCTCCCAACGTCTCCATTAATGGTGCCCGAGCCCCTGTTCTACGGCGTGCCTATATGACTCACTTGACTGAGATTTAAGAGAGAAAAATGAAAATCTGAAAAAGAAAGTTTTGCACGGACTGGATAATAATTGTCTTACATATTTAGGAACATAATTAAAATCCCTACAAAAAAGGAACATAATAAAAAAAGCCACATCGGGCAACGCCCAAAATACACAAGGGCAAAAGAAGAAGGAAGACAACGATCTGGCTCGCTGATCTCTACTTTCTTGATGCGTTGCTGCAGGCCATGGGAACTAGTCTCCGCGGCGAGCAGCAATGAGCTCTTTCTTGTCCTCAAGATGCTGCTTGAGAGCATCCACGGATTCCTCCACCAGCCTTCTGCGCTCGATGCGCAGCATGGCATTCTCGTCCATAAGTTTCTCGACGATGACGCCGGCCCTCTTCAACAAGGCAGTGGTCTCCTCCTGCTGCTCCGCACTTTCGATGATCTTCGCCCTCAGCAGGTCGCGCTCTGCCCGGAGCTTCTCATTGCTCTCATTTAGTTGCCGGATGATGCCGGTAGCCTGTTCAAAAGAGGCTTTCATGTCGTCCTACAACCTCACCCAGCCAGAGATCTGATCCATCTAGCTATGGACGATCGCATGCATGCGCCTGTAAGAGTCCTCGCCTGCCCGCGAGACATTTTCCCAGGCTGCCGCAGCGCAGGATGACATCTCTACTGCATTCACAACGCGGCGGGACATCTCTTCTGCTTTCGTGGCGTGGCCGGACCAGTCTGCTGCATCGATGGCGCGGCGGGACCTCCGTGCTGCTTCGGCGGCACGGCGGGACCTTTGTGCTACTACGGCTGCGCGGTGGGACATGTCGGTTGCGTTCGCGGCGAGGCGGGACATCTCTTGTGCTTCCGCTTCCATGCTCGCATCTCCCTGGTGGCAATCTCTCGACCCAGAACTCACGCTGGCCATGGCTGACGCAAGGGAACGATGATGAATGACTTGTTTGTTTTTGTGGATGAGGAGTGAAGGAGGAATGTGTAGTCATCTTGGAGTAGTAATATTTACAACCGAGTACTAATACGCTCCTAAGTGGGAAACCATTTAGGTTTTGATCGGTGTGAACAGGTTTGCAATTTGGAATGTGACAGGACGTAGGCTCAAACTTTACCGATGGTTAGAAGTGCGACACTATTCTCGGAAGGCGCAACGTGGGCACGTACGCCTTCTCGGCCACGTACGTGGCATTTGCACCATAGGGTGCACAGCAATAGGCAATGTCAGCACACGTCTTGTTCCAACAACCGGGCGCGCTCGTTATTACCATCGCGCATGCTTCTTTTAATTAGAATGTGTGTGCCCGTTTAGCGCACACACGTTGATCTATCTAACTGTTTCAGTTTGTTGTGGCTGATCGCAAACAGTTCATGCGTGTGAAGTGTATGCTATCAATCGCAGGCACTTTGATCTGGCTGACCCGTTTCTGTTATGTTGCCTAATCGCAAACAGTTAATCCTTCTGAAGCATATGCCCTCAATTGCACACACCTTTATCTAGCTGTCTGTTTCTATTGTTCCTCCTCATCACAAACAGTTCATCCAAGTAAACCGTATGCTGTATATCGCACACGCCTTCATCTGGCTGCCCGTTTCTTTTGTTCTGCCTCATCGCAAACAATTCATTTGAACTGAACCATATGCCCTGCATCACACACACAACTAAAATCTGAACCATGTTTGATGGCTCCGCCATCGCAAACATTTTGCACCTTTTTCGATGGTTCTTTTACACCACCGTTTGCGATTATTCCATCGCACATAGTTTAGTTGAAGGGTCTCTGATCGTAGTGTCGCATTACCAGCATCCTGCAGTAGTGCATCTTCATCAAACATAGCATCCCCAAGCTTATGGCTTTGCATATCATTAGCATCATGGATATTCAGAGAATTCATACTAACAACATTGCAATCATGCTCATCATTCAAATATTTTGTGCCAAACAATTTATTCACCTCTTCTTCTAACAATTGAGCACAATTTTCTGAACCATCATGAAATGACCAAACCTCGAAGGATTTGAGTCTCTATGATTACCGTGCTAGTCCCTGGATCGAACTTGCTAGCACACACAGTATAGATGAATACCAGAATAGCAAGTGCATCATTTATTACAACGTAAGATCCATAATATATAAAATAAAACAATCTGCATAGCACTTGGCTAGCTTTATTCAATCAAACAGCGGAAAGTAGCAGAAAATAACGATGAGTCCCATCATAGCCCACTGGCAATGCTGAGTGCAGACTCGCTACCCTAACGGTACCTTACTTTTCGTCTGAATATCATGCAACATGAGACGTTGCAGCCATATAGGTCAATACTTGGAATGTATTGTCAAGTAACACAGGAGTAATAGTAAAGCATACCTACAGGTATATGCATAGTATATCAAAAGGAAGGCTTGAGGGTTTATTTTTGCAGAAAGCTGATTTTGTCCTCATAACTACCTAATAGTCAAATTTTATTGAGTTCTTTTGTTACTAAAATTATATAAACAAGGTTGAATTGGCAGCTCCAGTTCCGACCTACCCATTATTAAGTTTCCCAACAAATTTGTTAAGTGTAACATCTGCCAAGATCATCCAACAACTGTAATGGCATAGTGGCTCAAATTTACCCATATACGGGGGCACGGCTAATCATGATTAGTTTTAATACTCTGCAGAGTTTTGTACGCTTTACCCACTGGACCCAATCCAAAGATTGAGACGAAGTCTTTTAGAAGAGGTTCCCTTAACCAACTGACGTCCACATCTCACCTATATATGCTACATCTGTCAACACTGTCTGGGCCAGGGTTCCAACAACTGATCAACTAAGCCAGAGCCCATATAGCCAGTGGCCGCAAATGGAAGCTACTAGTCACTAAGTCTGTCTGATCTTTTTGAACCTGGGTGGCATTCCACTTAGGGTGCACTCGCATGGGAGTATGGCCTTAGAAAAGGTGCAAGACCCTATGATGCCTTCCCTCAACACCAAGCAACACCACTTCCGCCCACAGGTGAGTAAAATCCTGAGTTACTACTCAATTTGTAAATATATAATCCTCACATAAGCTCAATGAATACTCGAACCAATCCCCATCTACATAGCATAGCAACTACAACTACCACGATCTGCAGTGAAGGGAAAATAGCTCAACAGTATAGCCAAAATAATATAGTATTCCTATCCATGCATATATTCATTGTGTGATATAACTACATGCATAGAAAACAATAGGTGAAGGATGATCAACATGTAAATTGCCTTGGCTCTGGTTCAGAAAGTCACACTCCTGATAATAGTTCACGTCGCACTCCGGACAATCTACACGTTGCACAATATAATAAATCAATCACCGAAACTCAAATAAAGCCAACAACAAGAAAATCATTTTAAAACTAAAAAACAGCAGCAAAACAACATGCACAGATCACCAGCATAGCACTATGATCACAATGCAATAAGAATCACTCGATTATGATACACGGTTTAAAAGATACGACCTCCGGAAGGTTTAATTCAAATTCAAACGAATTCAAATTTGAACAGTGCAAACATGTGCAAAGTTGGTACTGTCATGAAGGGCTGATTTTTGTGAGATCATAGGAAAAAGAATCACCTAATTTGTATATGTAGACTAAAAGATATAGCTATTAGAAGTTTTCGCTGAAATCTGAAAAAGAAAACAGAAAACCACTGGGCGCTGTAGCGAACTCTTGTAGAAGCTCTGTAGCGACTTGCCACGTGGCAGCGCGTGATTGGCCGAAAACTCTTGTGTTCGTGTGCTCACCAGAAAAACAGAGGAACGACGGCGACGGTCGGGCGTCGGCGGCGGTGGCTCTCCGGTGGGTCTCCGGCAAAGACGAGGTGACGGACGGTGCGGTGTCGAGCGGCGGAGGTGGTGGTGGTGGTGTTCAACGATGGTGGGGTGTCCTCTGCGGGCGGCGGTGGTGACGTGAACGCGGTGTGCTCCGGCAGCAGCGGACGAGCTTGAGTTGCTCGCTCCGATGGTTCTCTGCCCACGAAAATAAGTCAGCGAGGCACGGCTTCGAGGGGGAAAGCGAAGGGTGCAAGCGGAGCTGCTGTGGGTGATCTTACGGCGACTGAACCGGCTGGAGAAGATGCTAGCGGCTAAAGTTCCTCGGTGAGATCCAATCGCCCCAACCAGGGCGTGTGGCATCGGGGAAGATCGGGACAGGAGCTGCGAGGTCTCCCCTAGGGGTTTTGGTCACGTATGGCAGGTCAGGCGCGCTCGAGGTGGACCAGGGGCACGGGGTGAACCGGCTCGGCCTCGGCATGCATGCGTGCGTGCGGCATGCAGCGTCCGGCTCGGTGGAGGGGATGAACAGGGGCGCGGGACCCGCTGCAGCGGTTGGAGGCGAGGGTTGGATCAGGTGCGGGTCGGGCACGGGCGGGGCAGCGCTGCGCGTACCGCTTCGCGTAGATAGGTGGGCTGGGCGACGGATGGCTGCTGGGCCGTGGGCAGTGCGGGGTTAGGTGGGCCGCAGGGTTGGCTGCTGGGACGCTCTGTGCTGCGTGCTGCTCTTTTTTTTGAAACAAAAACTATAGCAGCAGAACAAAATAAAAAAAATAAAATACACAATATAATTTCTAAATAAAAATACCTAGACACACAGTCAAAATAGCCCTACAGCTATAAACTATAGGAACACTAGTTCCAACACTAATGCAATTTATAAAAATTCATTTTATGCAATAGGCCACAGAAAACAGCAACAAATCAGTCAAATAAAATACTTTGGAGATTAAGAAAAATACCAGAACATATCAAATGAACTGGAAATAATATTCTGCACATTATGAACATTTTTAAAACAAGGGAGAAGTCATGTTATCTCCACTCCAATAAATTGCCTTTGTTTCATAATGATTTGAATATTTCAGAAAAGCATATAATGCATGGGAAAGATGAGATGCATATGAATGATCTATTAACATCCTAATTTAGGAAAATTGAGATGTTACAAACCTCCCCCCTTAAGATGAAATTTGCCCTCGAGATTCGGGTTGGCTAGCAAATAGGTGTGGGTGATCCTGCCTGAGATCTTCCTCTCGTTCCCACTAGCTTCCTCCTCGGTGTGATGATCCCACTGAACCTTGCATAACTTAATTGTCTTGGTGCGAGTAACTCTCTCTGCTGTCTCTAGAATCTTAATAGGCTTCTCCTCATATGTCAAATCACTCTCCAACTGAATTGCCTCAAGTGGCACTGTGTCCCTCAATGGAACATCCATCATCTATGCATGGCACTTATTCAACTGGGATACACGAAACACATCATGAACTCCTGACAAGGATTCTGGCAATTCCAGCTGATAAGCTACCTCTCCTCTTCGCTCCAAGATCTTATAAGGCCCCACAAACCGTGGTGCTAACTTACATTTGATTCTAAACCTCTTAATTCCATGAAGTGGTGAAACTCTAAGATATGCACAGTCTCCTACCTCATATGTCACCTCCTTTCGTTTTGCATCTGCATAACTCTTCTGCCTGGACTGTGCTATCTTCAACCTGTCACGAATCAACTTGACCTTCTCCTCAGCATCTCTGATCAAGTCTGGTCCAAAGAACTGACGCTCTCCAACCTCATCCCACATCAATGGTGTCCTACACTTTCTACCATACAATACCTGAAATGGTGCCATCTTCAGACTAGCTTGATAACTGTCATTATATGAGAACTCTGCATGAGGTAAATTATCATCCCAACTGGACCCATAGTCCAAAGCACATACTCTCAACATATCCTCCAGAATCTAATTTACCCTCTCTATCTGCCCATATGTCTATGGATGGAAAGATGTACTGAACTCCAGCTTGGTGCCCAAGGATTCATGCAACTGACGCCAAAACTTAGACATGGACCGAGTA
Organism: Triticum dicoccoides; assembly: GCF_002162155.2. Taxonomy (NCBI): domain Eukaryota; kingdom Viridiplantae; phylum Streptophyta; class Magnoliopsida; order Poales; family Poaceae; genus Triticum; species Triticum dicoccoides. The sequence goes on from NC_041390.1 coordinate 465,160,122, forward strand.
CCTCGATCAGACACTACCTTCCTTGGAACTCCATGCAGACAAACAATTTTAGACTTATAAATCTTTGCTAGCTGAGCACTGGTATAAGTAGTCTTTACCAAGATGAAGTGAGCAACTTTAGTCAAACGATCAACAACTACCCAAATAGAATCATAACCTGATTGAGTCCTGGGTAGACCTGTAATGAAATCCATACCAATCTCATCCCACTTCCAATCAGGTATAGGCAATGGCTGTAACCTGCTGGTCTCTGATGTTCTGCTTTAACTCTTTGGCACACATCACATGTTGCAATATATCCAGCAATTTCCCTCTTCGGGCTAGGCCACCAAAATCTTTCCCTCAAATCCAAATACACCTTAGTATTACCTGGGTGAATAGAATAAGGTGAATCATGCACCTCCTGAAGAATCAACTTCCTGATATCTGCATCCTGAGGTACACAAATACGCTTCTCAAACCATATGGCTCCATGTCCATCCTCATGGAAACCTTCTGCCTTACCTTTAACCATATTCTCTTTTATCTCAGCAATCTCCTTATCATCCTTTTGAGCTTCTCTGATACTGTCAAGCAAAGTAGGATTTACCTCTAGTGTTGCCAAATATCCCTTCGGAACCATCTCCAACCTGAGATTCCTACACTGTTCACATAACTCCGGTGGCATATCATCAATATTAATTGCATTAGCATGGCTCCTATGACTCAATGCATCAGCAACAACATTAGCCTTACCAGGATGATACTATACATTCAGATCATAATACTTAATAAGCTCCAACCATCTCCTCTGCCTGAGGTTCAAATCCTTCTGAGTAAAAATATACTTCAAGCTCTTGTGATCAGTAAATATATCACAATGATTACCAATAAGATATGTCCTCCAAGTTTTCAATGCATGCACAACCGAGGCTAACTCCAAATCATGTGTAGGATAATTATGCTCATGATTCTTATGCTGACGTGAAGCATATGAAACAACTTTACCTTCCTGCATCAGAACACTCCCAAGTCCTTGACGAGAAGCATCACAATATACCTGGAAGTCTTTATGTATATCCGGCAGAGTTAAGACTGGTGCTGTAACCAAACGCTGCTTCAACTCTTGAAAACTGGCTTCACATTTATCAGTCCAAACAAATTTCTTCTCCTTCTTCAACAATTCAGTCATAGGCTTTGCAATCTTGGAAAAATTCTCAATAAACCTCCTGTAATAACCTGCAAGGCCCAAAAAGCTGCGAATCTCCCCAACTGTCGTGGGTGTCTCCCACTCTGTAACTGCAGCAACCTTAGATGGATCAACTGCAACTCCATTACTTGACACAACATGTCCAAGGAAAGCTACCTCATCCAGCCAAAACTCACATTTGCTGAACTTGGCATACAGCTGATGTTCCCTCAGTTTCTCCAATACTAAACGCAGATGCACCTCATGCTCTTGATTATTCTTGGAGAACACCAATATATCATTAATGAAAACAACCAAAAATTTATCCAAGAACTCCATAAACACCTTGTTCATCATATTCATGAAGTATGTAGGAGTGTTAGTCAATCCAAATGACATAACAGTATATTCATACAACCCATACCTCATAGTAAAAGCAGTCTTGGGAATATCTTGCTCACGAATCTTTAATTTATGATAACCAGAACGAAGATCAATCTTAGAAAACACAGTAGCTCCCTCCAACTGGTCAAATAGATCATTTATCATAGGCAAAGGATACTTATTCTTAATGGTTACCTCATTCAGAGAACGATAATCAACACACATTCTCAAGGTCCCATCCTTCTTCTCCACAAACAAAACTGGAGCTCCCCAAGGTGAAGAACTTGGGCGAATAAATCCTTGTGCCTGCAGTTCTATTATCTACTTCTTCAATTCCTCCAACTCTCGAGGAGGCATTCTATATGCTCTCTTTGCAATAGGTCAAGATCCTAGTATTAAATCGATAAGAAACTCAATATCTCTATCTGGTGGCATACCTGTCAACTCCTATGGAAACACATCTGGATAATCCCTCACAACTGGCACCTCTTCTAGGCTACCCCCCTTAGGAGAGTTCACTTGCACCTGATCACGCTTATACTTACACACATATTTGATCCTCTACCCTCCTGGTACACTGAGAGTAATAGATCGACTGGCACAATCAATATGACCTTTATATAACTGCAACCAATCCATACCCAAAATAATATCCAAACCTTGTGACTTCAATATAATCAAATCCGTAGGAAACTCATGCTTCCCAATAGACAATGTCAACTAATGACGACCAACACCTGCTACCATCTCAGCTCCTAGGGAACTCATTCTAATAGGCATACTAAGGGTTTTGGTTGGCAATCCATGTTTATCCACAAATACCCTCGAAATAAATGAATGTGATGCACCAGTATCAAAAAGAACAAGTGCAGGTACTGAATTAATCAAGAACTTACCAATCACTGCATCAGGTTCATTGTAGACCTCCTCAACATTAACATGATTTACATGACCCTTTTGGAAAGGGTTTGGCTTGCTGGATCCTGACTCCTGAGTTCTTCACCCCCGGGCATTCTGTGGCATAGTGCCCCATAGCCTTACACCTGACTCAAATCCCTTGGCGCACGTGTAACCTCGTGGTTCTGGTTATTGTTCTCTCCATTGCCATTACCATTACCATTACCTCTGCCATCGTCATTGTTACTCTTGTGCCCATTATAATGATGGTGGCCATTATGGTTGTGGCCATTCCCTCCATGATGATTATGATCATTACCTCCATGATGATTATGCCCATTACCTCCATGATGATTATGATGCCCATTACCTCCATTACCATGATATGAAATGCGTGGCTTCTACTATGGTCCTGAATTATACCTGTTATTGTTTGTACTTCCTCTTGCGATTCTCTATGGCATGTTGCTTTCCCTCCAGCACAATAGCCTTATCAATCAAGTCCTGACAATTCCTAAAAGTGGGCACTGTCAACTGAAGGCTCAAGTCATCATTTAGGCCCTCCAAGAATTTCTCCTGCCTAGCTGCATCAGTGTTAACATCATTAGGAGCATAACATGCAAGATTATTAAATTCCTCCACATAAGCATTAACAGTGCGACCCCCTAGCACAAACTGCAAAACTCCTTGTTTTTCAGACTCATAGCACCAGCAGACACATGTGTAGCACGGAAAGCTGCCTGAAACTGTACCCAAGTGATACTAGCAATGGGATAAGTGACCAAGTAGTTGTCCCACCAAGCTGCGGCGGGACCCTCCAGCAAATGTGAGGCAAACCTCAGCCTCTCTGCATCTATGCATCCAACCGTCTCAAGGTTCCTATTGACTGAATGGAGCCAATCATCAGCCACAATAGGTTCAGGGGAACTGGAGAACCTCTGAGGATTCAACCTCAAGAACCTGGTAAGCATATTCACAGGTGGCGGTGGCGGCGGATTGTTGTTGTTATTGTTCTAGTTCTGAGCAAGCAACTGGATCAAGTGGGCCTGTCCCTCAATAACTTGTTGTATGTATGGTGGTACTTCATTGCAATTGTTATATCCTCTTGTAGTATTGCATCTAGTATCTCGCCTCGGCGGCATCTGGTGGGAAAGCATAGATGAGTTATAGATATAATAGGGCCAAAAACTATGTATATATAAATATATTCTACCCGTATGCATAATATGATCAAGCCAACAAAACACAACAACGAATAACACCAACAAACAAACAAAAAATAATATTATATATATAGTCGAATAATTTCGACACTAAGAAATTTAACAAACAACTACCAATCAAGCAAACAATCTAGTATCTTCATACCATGAAAGTGGGCAAAATCAGATACGCTAAAATGATAACGTTGCAATATAAAACAATCATGAATGGTGGTCTCAGCACTAGTTCCTACTATACTGTTCAAGATACTTGAGGGGGTTAACTAATAAACATAAAGAAGTGTAACTAGTTGATAAAATAATTTTCACTCCTATGACTTTTCTAATCCATTTTCTAGGGTCACGTCCTATGGTCAACACACTGCTCTGATACCATCTAAAACGACAAAACCTCGAAGGATTTGAGTCTCTGTGCTTACTGTGCTAGTCCCTAGATCGAACTTGCTAGCACATACGGTATAGATGAATACCAGAATAGCAAGTGCATCATTTATTACAACGTAAGATCCATAATATATAAAATAAAACAATCTACAAAGCACTTGGCTAGCTTTATTCAATCAAACAGCGGAAAGTAGCAGAAAATAACGATGAGTCCCATCATAGCCCACTAGCGATGCTGAGTGCAGACTCGCGACCCTAACAGTACCTTACTTTTCGTTTGAATATCATGCAACATGAGACGTTGCAGCCATATAGGCCAATACTTGGAATGTATTGGCAAGTTACACAGGAGTAATAATAAAGCAGACCTACATGTATATGCATAGTATATCAAAAGGAAGGCTTGAGGGTTTATTTTTGCAGAAAGCTGATTTTGTCCTCATAACTACCTAATAGTCAAATTTTATTTAGTTCTTTTGTTACTACAATTATATAAGCAAGGTTGAATTGGCAGCTCCAATTCCAACCTACCCATTATTAAGTTGCCCAAAAAATTTATTAAGTGTCACATCTGTCAAGATCATCCAACAATTGTAATGGCATAGTGGCTCAAATTTGCCCATAACCTGGCGCATGGCTAATCATGATTAGCCTTAATACTTTGCAGAGTTTTGTACGCTTTACCCACTGGACCCAATCCGAAGATTGAGACGAAGTATTTCAGAAGAGGTTCCCTTAACCACCTGCCGGCCACATCCCACCTACATATGCTACATCTGTCGACACTATTTGGGCCAGGGTTCCAACAACTGATCAACTAAGCCAGAGCCCATATAGCCAGTGACCCCACATGGAAGCTACTAGTCACTAAGTCTGTCTGATCTTTTTGAACCTGGGCGACATTCCACTTATGGTGCACTCTCATGGGCGCATGGCCTTAGAAAAGGTGTAAGACCCCATGATGCCTTCCCTCAACACCAAGCAATACCACTTCCTCCCAGAGGTGAGTTAAATCCCAAGTTACTACCCAATTTGTTAAATATATAATCCTCACATAAGCTCAATGAATACTCAAACCAATCCCCGTCTACATAGCATAGCAACTACAACTACCACGATCTGCAATGACAGGAAAATAGCTCAACAGTATAGCCAAAATAATATAGTATTCCTATCCATCCATATATTCATAGTGTGATATAACTACATGCATAGAAAACAATAGGTAAAGGATGATCAACATGTAACTTGCCTTGGTTCTGGTTCAGAAAGTCACACTCCTGACAATAGTTCGTGTCGCACTCCGGACAATCTACATGTTGCACAATATAACAAATCAATCACCGAAACTCAAATAAAGCCAACAACAAGAAAATCATTTTAAAACTCAAAACATCAGCAAAACAACATGCACAGATCACTAACATGGCACTACGATCACAATGCAAAAGAATCACTTGATTCCGATACACGGTTTAAAAGATACGACCTCCGGAAGGTTTAATTCAAATTCAAACGAATTCAAGTTTGAACAGTGCAAACATGTGCAAAGTTGGTACTGTCATGAAGGGCTGATTTCTGTGAGATCATAGGAAAAAGAATCACCTAATTTTGATATGTAGACTAAAAGATATAGCTATTAGAAGTTTTGGCTGAAATCTAAAAAAGAAAACAGAAAACAACAGAAAACCCCTGGGCTCTGTAGCGAACTCCTGTAGAAGCTCTGTAGCAACTTGCCAGATGGCAGGGCATGATTGGACGGAAACTCCTGTGCGCGTGTGCTCACCAAAAAAATAGAGGAACGACGGTGACGGTCGGACGCCGGCGGTGGTGGCTCTCCGGTGGGTCTCCGACGAAGACGAGGTGACGAGCGGGTGCGGTGTCGAGCGGCGGAGGTGGTGGTGGTGTTCAACGGCGGCGGGGCATCCTCTGCGGGCGGTAGTGATGACGTGAACGCGGTGTGCTCCGGTGGTGGCGGACGAGCTTGAGTTGCTCGCTCCGGTGGCTCTCTGCCCATGAAAATAACTCAGCGAGGAACGACTTCGAGGGGAAAAGCGAAGGGTGCAGGCGGAGCTGCTGTGGGTGATATTACGCGACTGAACCGGCTGGAGAAGACGGCGGCGGTTGAAGCTCCTTGGTGAGATCCAATCGCCCCAACCGGGGCGTGTGGCAATGGGGAAGATCGGGACAGGAGCTGCGAGGTCTCCCCTAGGGGTTTTGCTCGCGCACGGCAGGTCGGGCGCGCTCGAGGTGCACCAGGGGCGCGAGGCGAACCGGCTCGGCCTCGGCATGCGTGCGTGCATGTGGCGCGCGGTGTCTGGCTCAGTGGAGGGGATGAACAGGGGCATGGGACCCTTTGTCAGCGGTTGGAAGCGAGGGGTGGATCAGGTGCGGGTCTGGTACGGGCGGTACGGCGCGTCCCGCTTCGCGTAGATAGGTGGGCTGGGAGACAGAAGGCTGCTGGGCTGTGGGCAGTGTAGGGTTAGGTGGGCCGCGGGGTTGGCTTCCGGGCCGCTCTGTGCTGCGTGCTGCTCTCTTTTTCTTGTAACGACCCGACCTCAAACGGTCCAGTCTCTGTGCTTTAGTGTCATCCCTGGATCGGTAATGCTGACACACACAGTACTCGAAGGATTTATAACAGAGTAGCAATCACACACTTATTACATCGAATGTCTCAAAAGAGAACTTATTACAATAAATATGGCTTATGGCCATCAAATACGATAACAACGGAAGGCTTGGAAGATAAAGTGAGTCCATCAACTCCAACGGCATAGCTCAGCTGCACGGCAATGACCTAACAAACCTTACTCCTCGTCTGAAAAGTCTGCAACATAATATGTTGCAGCCCGAAAACGGGTCAGCACATGGAATATGCTGGCAATATAACACAGTAGAGCAAGAATAGAATAATGCTATCACTACATGCATATTTGGCTAGTGGAAAGCTCTATGGTTATAGTTTTTGCGAAAAGCCAATTTTTTCCTACAACAAAGGAATAGATTTTATTTAACTATCATGGTAGTTGAAACATCATTGAGAAGGTTCCTCCAACTCAATCCCAATTAAAAGTAATTATCAACCCAACAATATTAATTTAGAGTGATGAGATACATATGATAATCCAAGTACTAGATACTCAATAATTGTCCATAATCGGGGACACGGCTAACCATGATTAGATTGTACACTCTGCAGAGGTTTGTGCACTTTTCCCCACAAGACTCGATCTCCTCCATTGGATTTCTCGCACTACAGGGTGTTTGAGAAATGGATGACCGAGACACAGTCTTTCAGAAACATTTACTCTTTACTCCAGGCAGACCATACCAACCTACATCCCTCTACCTGCTGATCCACCTCTTCGAGAGCTCATGTAACTTACTCAGCTATGCTAGAGCCCATAATAGCATGTGGCTGCACACGGAAGTTCCTAGCATGAAATATCTCAGTTCCCTTTGATCCTGGGTGGCGGACCTTAGGATTATCACACGGGTACTCCGGGATATCCTAGGACAACACTGGATTCTCCAGGTGCCCGACAAATAATCCACCGAGATGTGTATTCAAGTTGCCACCTTAAGTTGAACCATTAATTAACAATCTCACATCTGTCATGGATTTCACTCACCCAAACCACGTCTACGAGCATAGCATAGCAATATAAGCAATACGTAGAAGTAACTCCCAAGGGTTTGATAATAACAGGGCAATAGGTTCTACCTCATTAACTACTTCCCAACCCACATGTTAATCACATCCTAATCATGCAATGTTTGAGGATTGGAGATAATGCATAAAAACTGGGTGATAAAGGGGTATGATCAAAGTGTTACTTGCCTTGCTTATGATCCGCAAAACCTAAAGATTCGAAGTAGCACGCTTCGCACTCCGGGTGTTCTATCACAAACAAACAATAGAATACATAAGCAATCAAGCAAAGAAGCATGGATAAAACTCAAATAAGAAGGTCTAACCAGAAGGTTCAACTTAAGAACTTCGGTTTGCAAAAAGAATCAAATCAAACGGGGCAACGAAACTCAAACTTCAAAAGAAACAAGGTCCGTTTACTATTATGGACTAAAGTCAAATTTTACAGTATCAAAACCTTGTTCAAGTTGATTAAACAGAAATAGGGTTTCGAGACGAAGATCTAGGCGCTTGAATCGCCTGATTCTGACAAACGAGCGAAAAGATAAACTAAAACGAAAATCGGATCAGAAATCGCGATTGAAAATAATCACGGAAAATTCGAGAAAAAGAAAAACTAACAAACAGGCTAATGAACGAACATTCGCTGTCTGCGGCTAACGAGTGAACACCGTTCGTTAAAACGAACGTACGGACGAACATCCGCTAAATAACTAAACCGAGAAAAACCGGTGAACCGTTCTATTCAAAAAAAACTTAGGGTTTCCTAAAAAATGGATCGGTTCTTTAAAAAAAACCGAACGGCAGCTTTACCTCCGGCGAGGCGGGGCTGCGGCGGTGGGCGGTCCGGGGCGGCGCGGGTGGCAGGGGCGGTGTGGCAGCGGCGCTC
>NC_041390.1:465169215-465252172 GCF_002162155.2 Triticum dicoccoides
CGGCGGGGTGCGGCGGTGGTGGCGGAAATCGGGGGCGGGGCGGGGTACTTATAGGAGGGGGGTGCTTGCTTGGGCGAGGGGGCAAGCGGCGCGGGGAGGGAGAGTCTTGGCGGGACTCGGCCTCGCGGGCGGCGGCGCTCTCCCGTTCTCCTGGAAGGAGATGGTGCGGGAAGGTGGGCCGGCTGACTTGGGCTTCGGCCCAGTCGGCGGAGGAAACTTTTTTTTTAATAATTTCGCCGAAACTAAAAAAATCCTATAAAATAAAAAAACTAAAAATGCCAAAACAAATTTTCACCGTCTAAATAAAATATTTAGAACGAGATGAACATTTTCTTGGCCCTAAAATGCAACTTTGAAAAACATGCAATTTTTCTAACTCAAATAAAATAGCAATAAACTCCGAATAAAATTAAATATTTGATTTTAATATTTTCCTCCAATATTTCATTTATTTTGGAGAAGTCATATTATATCCTCTCTTATATTTTAATATGAAATATTTTTGGAGAGAAAAATAATTAAAACCAAAAATCCTCGTTTCAATATTTGATAAAACTCAAATATGAAAACACGGAAATCCCCAACTCTCTCTCCGAGGGTCCTTGAGTTGCTTAGGATTTCGAGGATCGCGAAACGAAATGCAATAAAATATGATATGCATGAATTATCTATGTATAACATTCCAAATTGAAAATTTGGGATGTTACAAACCTACCCCCCTTAAGATGAATCTCGCCCTCGAGATTCGGGTTGGCTAGAAAATAGGCGCGGGTGGTCTTTGCGAAGATCATCCTCTCGTTCCTAGGTGGCTTCATCCTCGGTATGGTGACTCCACTGAACTTTGCAAAACTTGATAACCTTGCTGCCGGTGACTCGGCTGGCAAATTCAAGAATCCTGACTAGCTTCTCCTCGTAGGTCAGATCATTGTCCAATTGAATCGCCTCCAAGGGCACCATATCTCTTAGTGGTATATCGGCCATCTCAGCATGACACTTCTTCAACTGGGAAAAATGAAACACATCATGAACTCCTGACAATCCTTCAGGTAACTCCAACTTGTAGGCAACTTCTCCCATACGTTCCAAAATTCGGTACGGCCCTACAAATCTTAGGGCTAATTTTCCCTTAACTCCAAAATGTTTCACTCCTCGCAGGGGTGACACTCATAGATATGCTCTATCTCCAATTTCATAGGTTCTTTCCTTGCATTTCGAGTCCGCATAACTCTTCTGCCTGGACTGAGCTATCTTCAGTCTATCTCTAATCAACTTAACCTTTTCTTCAGACTACTTGATCAAATCTGGTCCAAACAACGGACGGTCTCCAACTTCATCCCATAACAACGGTGTCCTGCACCTTCATCCATACAGGGCTTCGAACAGTGCAATCTTTAAACTGGCTTGATAGCTATTGTTGTATGAGAACTCCGCGTAGGGCAAATTGTCATCCCAACTAGATCCATAATCTAGCGCACAGGCTCGCAACATATCCTCCAGAATCTGGTTGACTCTCTCGGTCTGTCCATCCGTCTGCGGGTGGAATGCTGTACTGAACTCCAACCTTGTTCCCAAAGTCTGGTGTAGTTGATGCCAAAACTTTGAGGTAAACTGTGTTCCTCTATCTGATACTATGGTCCTTGGAACTCCATGCGGACATACGCTCCTAGTCATGTATATCTTGGCCAACTTCGCACTTGTATAGGTGGTTTTCACTTGGATAAAGTGAGCCACTTTGGTCAAGCGATCAACTACTACCCATATAGAATCATATCCTGATTTGGTCCTGGGTAATCTGGTGATAAAATCCATGCCAAGTTTATCCCACTTCCATTCGGGTATCGGCATAGGTTGTAACAATCCTGTTGGATTTTGATGTTCAGCCTTCACTCTCTGACATACATCACATACGGCTACATACTCGGCAATATCTTTCTTCATACCAGTCCACCAGAAACGCTCCTTCAGATCCAAATACATCTTGGTGTTTCCGGGGTGTATCGAGTATGGTGAGTCATGAGCCTCCTGAAGTATTAACTTCCTAATCTTTGTGTTATTGGGCACATAAATACGGTCCTCAAACCATAAGGTGTCATGCTCATCCTCACGAAAACCTTTGGCCTTTCCTTTGCCCATTCTCTCTTTTATCTCAGTAATCTCTTTGTCATCCTTCTGATCTTCTTGAATCTTTCCTAACAATGTAGACTGAACCTCCATTGTTGCAACAAAACCTCTAGGAACAATCTCCAATCGAAGTTCCCTGAGATCCTCTACTAACTCCTTTGGCAATCCCGTGCTTATTAGGGTATTAGCATAGCTCTTTCGGCTCAAAGCGTTGGCTACGACATTGGCCTTGCCTGGATGATAATGAAGCTTCATATCATAATCCTTTATAAGCTCCAACCATCTCCTCTTCCTAAGGTTCAACTCCTTCTATGTGAAAATGTACTTCAAACTCTTATGATCCGTGTACACATCACAACGATTTCCAATAAGGTAATGTCTCCAAGTCTTGAGCGCATGCACTACAGCTGCTAACTCCAAATCATGCGTGGCATAATTCAATTCGTGCGGTTTTAGTTGTCATGAGGCATACGAAACAACTTTTCCGTCTTGCATAAGCACACTTCCAAGTCCTAGGCGAGAGGCATCGCAATACACTTGAAACTCTTTACGTATATCCGGCAGAATCAGTACTGGGGCTGTAGTCAAACGTTTCTTTAACTCCTGAAAACTTGCCTCACATTCTTCCGTCCATTTAAATTTGGTATCCTTCTTCAATAACTCCGTCATTGGCTTCGCAATCTTGGAAAAATTCTCAATGAATCTCCGATAGTATCCTGCGAGTCCAAGAAAACTGCGGATCTCGCTAACTGAAGTGGGTGCCAACCATTTAGTAACTGACTGAACCTTGGTAGGATCTACTGCTACACCTTCTCCTGATATAACATGTCCAAGGAATCTGACTTCCTTCAACCAAAACTCACATTTACTGAACCTGGCATACAACTGGTGTTCCCTGAGTTTCTTGAGAACTAAACACAAATGCTCCTTGTGCTCCTCCTCATTCTTAGAGTATACCATTATATCATCTATGAACACCAAACAAACTTATCCAAATATTCCATGAACACCTTGTTCATCATGCTCATGAAATAGGCAGGGGCATTAGTCAGTCCGAATGACATGACCATATACTCATACAACCCGTACCGTGTGGTGAATGCTGTCTTTGGTATATCCTTCTATCAAATCTTCAACTGGTGATATCCTGATCGCAGATCGATCTTTGAAAACACCTTAGCTCCTTGCAGCTAGTCAAACAAATCATTGATCATCGGCAGTGGGTATTTGGTCTTGATCGTTACCTCATTTAACGCACGATAATCAACAACCATTCTTAAATACTTATCCTTCTTCTCAACCAAAAGCATTGGGGCTCCCCATGGTGATGAACTCCGTCGAATGTAACCTTTCTCCAATAAATCCTTGATCTGCTTCTTAATCTCCTCCAGATCATTTGCGGCATCCGGTAGGGTCTCTTTGATATAGGCCCGGTGCCTAGCAATAGTTCTATCAAAAACTCGATGTCTCGATCCGGTGGCATGCCTGGTAATTCCTTAGAAAAACATCCGGGTAATCCTTCACTACAGGCACTTCCTCTGGAACAATTCCCGTAAGGGTATTTACTTGGCTACTCCGGCGCATGCCTAGATACATACTTAATCCTTTTTCCCTCTGGGGTAGTGAGATAAATCGACTTACTAGCACGGTCAATGCTTCCTCCATACTTTGACATCCAGTCCATGCCTAATATCACATCCAATCCTTGTGACTCCAAGATTATTAGGTCAGACGGGAAAACATGGCTACCAATGGTTACGGGTATCTGGTCGCACCATCGCCTAGCCATATACTCTGCTCCAGGTGAACTTACTAACAGAGGGGTCCTAAGGGTTTGGGTTGGTAATTTAAACTTATCCACGAATCCCCTTGATATGTATGAATGCGATGCACTAGTATCAAAAAGAACACGGGCGATAAAAGGCTTAACCAAAAACTTACCAATAACCGCGTTTGGCTGCTCTTCAACCTCCTCCACATTAACGTGGTTCACTTGTCCTTTGTTGAATGGATTGGGCTTCTTCCCAGCACTCCCATTACCGTTTCCATTCTTCTCTTCAGGGCACTCCGTGGCATAGTGTCCAGTCTTCCCGCACTTGAAACATGTAACGTGGCTTAGGTCTCTCTTGGCAGGTCTGGCTGGATTGGAACGGTTCTGATTGTTGCTTGCTCCATTCCCATTCCCATTCCTGGGGCCGGTATGATTATGGGTACTTCCTCCATTTTGGTTGTGGCCTCCATGGTGATGAACAAGTCCTCCCGAGTTCGGGGTTAGGCGAGGCTTCTGCTGAGTTCCTGAATTATATCTTCCTTGTCCATACTTCCTCTTACGGCTCTCAATCTGCTGCTGCTTCCCTTCAATCATAAGAGCCTTATCTACCAACTCTTGGTAGTTGTTGAATGTTGCCACCATCAACTGCATGCTCATCTCATCATTCAGCCCTTCCATAAACTTCTCCTGCTTTGCGGCATCTATGGCCACATCGTCAGGGGCACAACGACATAACTTGCTAAACTCATGCGCGTACTGAGCCACAGTACGGTTCCCCTGGCGTAAGTTGCGAAACTCACGCTTCTTCATACTCATAGCTCCAGTTGAGACATGGGCTGTGTGGAAAGCTTGCTGAAACTGGTGTAACAGTGGCTATAGGGTAGGTGACAGTGTAATTCTCCCACCATGAGGTTGCTGGTCCATCCAACTGATGTGCGGCAAAACGCACCTTCTCAGCATCGGTACATCCTATAGTGGTTAACTCCCTTCCAATCCTACGGAGCCAATCATCTGCTACTATGGGCTCGGTGCTACTGGCAAACACCGGCGGTTACAACCTCAGAAAATGGGCTAAGTTATCAACTGGTGGTGGTGGTGGTGGGTTGTTGTTGTTGTTGCCTCGGTTCTGAACTAACAACTGCATTAGTGTATTCTGCTGCTGGATCAACTGAGTGAGCTCCGGTGGGAAGGTAAATCCAGGGTCACGTCTCGGAGGCATCTGATGGGTTTTTAGAGGGGAGAGATTAGAATAGAATGAGGTCTAATGAGAGAAACACTACCCATATGCACATGAGACAAACACAATCATTTCACTCAATCAATCAAGCAAGGGCGTACAATTGATCTAACTATCGTTACAAAAGTGCTCGAACTATACTATATATATGGTGGAATACTACTACTGATGTGGTGGTCTACTAAAAAAATTGATCGGTCAAAGACTCCATGATGTCTGCTCCAGCTTCGTCTTCATAGTCATCATCGCTATCGTCGGGGTCCGAGTCGGTGTCGTCGATGATGATGTAGTCCTCCGGACGAATCTCCTTGGGTTCATCGTCTTCTCCTCTTGGTGCGGGGTCTCCCATGAATATTCCTAGCTTCCTTTCCAGATCATCATTCTTCTCCACTAGTATGACGATTTCTTCCTCATAATCTTCGCGTGTAGCCTTGAGTTCTTCCTCTAGTTCCGTGATCCTTGTCATCGCCTTCTTCAAATCTATCATGCATGCGCACATCTGGTTCTCCTAGCGACGAATGTGCTGGTTTAACTCCTGGATGAAAGCTGCAATTGATCTATCTTTCCTGGTGCTGATCATCTCCCATTGCTCATCTCGGCGCCCACAAATCTGGTAGATAGTATCCTCAAGCTCCTTTTGGTAAACTTCTCCAATGCATCCCATGGTGATGTGAGCTGCCATACTCTTTCCTAGACTCCAGCTTGGTGCATCAAAGGAAAACTCTATGGGCTTAGTGACTGGCGTGAATGTCCTTCTTGGAACTTGAACTTGAATCATTCTTCGCTCCTCTTCTGGTAAAGTGGCATTGTAAGTCCCCGTGAAGCTTGGTATTCCTATGTTCAGGTACCTAGTGACTTCCTTCAAGTGTCGTCCAAAAGGTGCGTCTTCATCCGATTGTGCAAACTTGTTCCTTGCGTCCGCCATCCTAAGGAGTAGAAAATGGAGAGGAGTCAGAAATGAGAAGAGAATAGTGATCTAGGGCTTTAGCTTAGTGGTCGTGTCCTACACTCAGCGTGTGCTCTGATACCATTTTGTAGCGACCCGACCTCAAACGGTCAAGTCTCTGTGCTTCAGTGTCATCCCTGGATCGGTAATGCTGACACACACAGTACTCGAAGGATTTATAACAGAGTAGCAATCACACACTTATTACGTCAAATGTCTCAAAAGAGAACATATTACAGTAAATATGGCTTAAGGCCATCTAATACGATAACAACGGAAGGCTTGGAAGATAAAGTGAGTCCATCAACTCCAACGGTATAGCTGAGCTGCACGGCAATGACCTAACGAACCTTACTCCTCGTATGAAAAGTCTGCAACATAATATGTTGCAGCCGAAAATGGGGCAACACATGGAATATGCTAGCAATATAACACATTAGAGCAAGAACAGAATAATGCTATCACTACATGCATATTTGGCTGGGGGAAAGCTCTATGGTTATAGTTTTTGCGACAAGCCAATTTTTCCCTACAACAAAGGAATAGATTTTATTTAACTATCATGGTAGTTGAAACATCATTGAGAAGGTTCCTCCAACTCAATCCCAATTAAAAGTAATTATCAACCCAACAATATTAATTTAGAGTGATGAGATACATATGATAATCCAAGTACTAGATACTCAAGAAATGTCCATAACCGGGGACACGGCTAACCATGATTAGATTGTACACTCTATAGAGGTTTGTGCACTTTTCCCCACAAGACCCAATCTCCTCCATTGGATTTCTCGCACTACAAGGTGTTTGGGAAACGGATGACCGAGACACAGTCTTTCAGAGACATTTACTCTTTACTCCGGGCAGACCATACCAACCTACATCCCTCTACCTGCTGATCCACCTCTTCGAGAGCTCATGTAACTTACTCAGCTATGCTAGAGCCCATAATAGCATGTGGCTGCACATGGAAGTTCCTAGCATGAAATATCTCAGTTCCCTTTGAGCCTGGGTGGCGGACCTTAGGATTATCACACATGTACTCTGGGATATCCTAGGACAACACTAGATTCTCCAGGTGCACGACAAACAATCCACCCAGATGTGTATTCAAGTTGCCACCTTAAGTTGAACCATTAATTAGCAATCTCACATCTGTCATGGATTTCACTCACCCAAACCACATCTACGAGCATGGCATAGCAATATAAGCAATACGTAGAAGTAACTCCCAAGGGTTTGATAATAACAGGGCAATAGGTTCTACCTCATTAACTACTTCCCAACCCACATGTTAATCACATCCTAATCATGCAATGTTTGAGGATTGGAGCTAAGCATAAAAACTGGGTGATAAAGGGGTATGATCAAAGTGTTACTTGCCTTGCTGATGATCCGCAAAACCTAAAGTTTCGAAGTAGCATGCTTCGCACTCCAGGTGTTCTATCACAAACAAACAATAGCATACATAAGCAATCAAGCAAAGAAGCATGAATAAAACTCAAATAAGAAGGTCTAACCAGAAAGTTCAACTTAAGAACTCCAGTTTGCAAAAAGAATCAAATCAAACGGGGCAACGAAACTCAAACTGCGAAAGAAACAAGGTCTGTTTACTATTCTGGACTAAAGTCAAATTTTACAGTATCAAAACCTTGTTCAAGTTGATTAAACAGAAAGAGGGCTTCGAGATGAAGATCTAGGCGCTTGAATCGCCTGATTCTGACAAACAAGCGAAAAGATAAACTAAAATGAAAATCGGATCAGAAATCACGATCGAAAATAATCACAGAAAATACGAGAAAAAGAAAAACTGACGAACAGGCTAACGAACGAATGTTCGCTATCTGCGGCTAACGAGTGAACACCGTTTGTTAAAACGAGCGTACGGACGAACGTCCTCTAAATAACTAAACCGAGAAAAACCGGCGAACCGTTCTATTCAAAAAAAATTAGGGTTTCCTAAAAACAACGAATCGGTTCTTTTAAAAAACCAAACGGCGGAGTTACCTCCGGCGAGGTCCGGCGAGGCGGGGCGGCGACTCCGACGAGGCGGGGCTACGGCGGTGGGCGTGCGGGGCGGCGCGGCAACGACGCTCGGCGGCGGCGGCGCGGGACGGCTCCGGTTGCGGCGGGGTGCGGCGGTGGTGGCGGAAATCAGGGGCGGGGCGGGGTACTTATAGGAGGGGGTGCTTGCTTGGGCGAGGGCGCAAGCGGTGCAGGGAGGGAGAGTCCCGGCCAGACTCGGCCTCGCGGGCGGCGGCGCGCTCCCGTTCTCCTGGAAGGAGATGGCGCGGGGAGGTGGGCCGTCTGACTTGGGCTTCGGCCCAGTCGGCGGAGAAAACTTTTTTTTAAAATAATTTCACCGAAACTAAAAAATCCTATAAAATAAAAAAAAACTAAAAATGCCAAAACAAATTTTCACCGTCTAAATAAAATATTTAGAATGAGATGAACATTTTCTTGGCCCTAAAATGCAACTTTGAAAAACATGCAATTTTTCTAACTCAAATAAAATAGCAATAAACTCCGAATAAAATCAAATATTTGATTTTAATATTTTCCTCCAATATTTCATTTGTTTTGGAGAAGTCATATTATCTCCTCTCATATATTTTAATATGAAATATTTTCGGAGAGAAAAATAATTAAAACCAAAAATCCTCGTTTCAATATTTGATAAAACTCAAATATGAAAATAGGGAAATCCCCAACTCTCTCTCCGAGGGTCCTTGAGTTGCTTAGGATTTCGAGGATCGCGAAACGAAATGCAATAAAATATGATATGCATGAATGATCTATGTATAACATTCCAAATTGAAAATTTGGGATGTTACATTTTTTAAACAAAAACTACAGCAACAGAACAAAATAAATAAAATAAAATACACAATAAAAATTCTAAATAAAAATACCTAGACACACAGTCAAAATAGCCCTACAGCTATAAACTACAGGAACACTAGTTGCAACACTATTGCAATTTTTAAAAATTCATTTTATGCAATAGGCCACGCAAAACAGCAATAAAATAGTCACATAAAACACTTCGGAGATTAAGAAAAATACCAGAACATATCAAATGAACTAGAAATAATATGCTGCACATTATGAACATTTTTAAAACAGGAGAGAAGTCATGTTATCTGCACTCCAATAAATTGCCTTTGTTGCATAATGGTTTGAATATTTTAGAAAAGAAAATAATGCATGGGAAATATGAGATGCATATGAATGATCTATTAACATCATAATTTAGGAAAATTGGGATGTTACACATCATTTTCAAGAAAGATATTATAAAGATGATCAATAATATGATGCAACCTCAATTCCATTTTTTTGTAGTTTTCATTTTATAAACCAAACTAGTATAAAACAAGGAACTAAAAGATTCAATTGCAAGATCTAAAGATATACCTTCAAGCACTCACCTCCCCGGCAATGGCGCCAGAAAAGAGCTTAGTTGACTGGATGTGAGTGCCGCTTACCTAGCCTCCCAGGCAACGGCGCCAGAAAAGAGCTTGATGTCTACTACGCAACTTTATTCTTGTAGACTCGTGTTGGGCCTCCAAGCGCAGAGTTTTGTAGGACAGTAGCAATTTTCCCTCAAGTGGATGACCTAAGGTTTATCAATCTGTGGGAGGCATAGGATGAATATGGTCTCTCTGAAACAACCCTACAACCAAACACAAGAAATCTCTTGTGTCCCCAACACACCTAATACAATGGCAAATTATATAGGTGCACTAGTTCGGCGAAGAGATGATGATAAAAGTGTAATATTGATGGTAGAAATATATTTTTATAATCTGAATAAATAAAAACAGCAAGTTAGCAAATAGTAAATGGGCACAAAAACGATATTGCAATGCTTGAAAATGAGGCCTAGGGTCCGTACTTTCGCTAGTGCAATCTCTCAACAATGCTAATATAATTGGATCATATAACCGTCCCTCAATGTGCAACGAAGAATCACTCCAAAGTTCCTATCTAGCGGAGAACATAAGACGGAATTGTTTGTAGGGTACGAAACCACCTCAAAGCTATTCTTTCCGATCAATCTATCCTAGAGTTCGTACTAAAATAACACCAAAGCAAATTCAGATTCATAATATTCAATCCAACACAAAGAACTTCAAAGAGTGCCCCAAGATTTCTACCAGAGAAACAAAGACAAGAACGCGCATCAACCCCTATGCATAGATTACCCCAATGTCACCTCGAGAATCCGCGAGTTGAGTGCTAGAACATATATCAAGTGAATCAATACGATACCCCATTGTCACCACGAGTATTCAGTTGCAAGACATATATCAAGTGTTCTCAAATCCATAATAGTATTCAATCCGACAACGAAATCTCAAAGGCAAAAACTCAATTCATCACAACAAGATAGAGAGGGGAAAACATCATATGATCCGACTATATTAACAAAGCCCACGATATCAAGACCGTGACATATCAAAAACACGAGAGGAAGAGATTAAACACATAGCTACTGGTACAAACCCTCAGCCCCGAGGTTGGACTACTCCCTCCTCATCATGGTGGCCGTCGGGATGATGAAGATGGCCATCGGAGATGATTCCCCCCTCCGGCAGGGTGCCAAAAAGGGTCTAGATTGGTTTTCGGTGGCTACATAGCCTCGCGGTGGCAAAACTTCTGATCTAGGTTAACCCCGAGGGTTTTTGGAATATTTGGGAATTTATAGGGTAAAGAGGGGGTGTGGGAGGCCACCGAGGTGGGCACAAATCCACCTGGGCGTGCATGGGCCCCTAGGCACGCCCTGGTGGGTTGTGCCCCTCTCGGGGCACCCCAGGTGCTGCTATGGCCCATCCTGGGTGCTCTGGTCCATAAAAAATCTCCAAAAAGTTTCGCGGTGTTTGGACTCCGTTTGATATTGATTTCCCGTGATGTAAAAAACTAGCAAAAAACATCAAGTGGCACTAGGCACTGGGTCAATAGGTTAGTCCCAAAAAATGATATGAAGTTTCTATAAAATTATTGTAAAACATCCAAGAATGATAATATAACAACATGAATACTTAAAAAATTATAGATACGTTGGAGACGTATCATTCTCCCTTTACTACCTTAGTTGAACAAGCGTGACGTAAGGTGGTAAGCACAGGAGCCTGGCAACCCAACTATAGACCAAAGACATGATTCGGAGCCAATGCATATAATGCAATATTCGGGACACCAAAGAGTTCCCTACTCGGACTTGAAATGTGCAGGACCAAATACAACCCCCGGTGTTAAAGCTAGACTAAGGCACGTGTGGCAGTCTGAGGTAGGGAGGGAACACAGAGGATAAAATAAAATGATTGCCAAACAAAGTGGTGATCAACTGTTTCCCTTATACCCTGATTAATACGTCGAGCCGTGTTGTTACAGATAATGCCAAAAATAGCGAGGCCATTTTACATGCCAAAAGTCTATACAAGGGAAAGGTTTACATAGATCCTAAACGAAATGGTTTAAGAATCCCAATGATGCCCTGCTGCACGTCTGCGTCGTTTCTCCTTGGTGAGATATCCTTGAAGGGGAGGAGTCCAATGGTCGTCTGCTAAAAAGAGGAACCTAGAAAAAGGTCCCCGCTCGACCGTAGATCACGTAGGTTCTTAACCGAACCTATAGTGGAAGAATATTTGAGGTCCGAATAGGGTCAAACCGTACTATGGGCCGGTTCCGCAATGTGCCTCCAGCGCTACCCAAGGTATTTTAAGGGTGTAATTGTGTATGTGAGGTACACACGCTACAGCCTTATGGGGCAACCGTCGGAGGCTAAGCTGCTATTCGAGCTCAGGTTCCATCGAGCTACCGCATTGTAAAGCGGCTCGAACCCGTTTAGCAGTGTCGTGGGTCTTGACGACCGATGAGTTGTTCGGCTTGATGAGGCTGCTATGTACTTTGGCTGCTAGGGCCGCGGTATGCTCCTCGGTACGGAGGGAGTGCTTCGTATTCCCATTTATTGTGATGACACCATGAGGTCTAGGCATTTTTAGCTTCAGATAAGCATAGTGCGGGACTGCATTGAAGCGGGCGAAAGTTGTTCGTCCGAGCAGTGCGTGATAACCACTGCGAAAAGGGACGATGTTGAAGATCAATTCTTCGCTTCAGAAATTGTCTAGAGAGAGGAATACTACTTCCAGTGTTAATGAGCCCGTGCAGCGGGCCTCCACGCCGGGTATCACTCCTTTAAAGGTAGTGTTGCTAGGCTTGATCCTTGACGGGTCGATACCCATCTTACGGACAATATCCTTGTAAATCAAGTCGAGGCTGCTGGCGCCGTCCATAAGGACTCTAGTGATATGGTACCCGTCGATGATAGGATCGAGTACCAGGGCCGCTGAACCTCCGTGACGGATACTGGTTGGGTGGTCCCTGCGATCAAAGGTGATCGGACAAGTCGACCATGGGTTGAATTTTGGGGCGACATGCCCTACGGCGTAGATGCCCCTTAATGCGTGTTTGTGCTCCCTCTTGGGGATGTCGGTGACATAGATCATGTTCACCATTTTCACTTTGGGGGAAATTGTTTCTGTCCCCCAGTGTTCGGCGAGCGAGGCTCATCATCATCCTCGCTTGGAGGGCCTTTCCCCTTATGTTTGGTATTTAATTTACCGGCCTGTTTGAAAACCCAACAATTTCTGTTGGTGTGATTACCAGGCTTGTCGGGGATGCCATGAATCTGGCAAGGTCTCTCTAGTATTTTGTCCAAGTTGGATGGACCATTTCTATTACCTTTGAATGGCTTCTTCTGCTGACCGGGTTTGGAGCCACTGAATCCGGTGTTTACTGTCGTATCCTCTGTTTCTTCGTTATTGCTCCGACGCTTGTTTTTGTTGCGTCGTGCCTTGCCATTGCCACCCCTGGCCTCAGAAGTGCCGGGGTCGCTGGTACTGTTGCTTCTAAGAGTCAACCAGCTATCTTCGCCTGCGCAGAAGCGGGTCATAAGTGCAGTAAGAGCTCGCATAGTCTTCGGCTTTTCCTGACCGAGGTGTAGGGCGAGCCATTCATCACGGACACGATGCTTAAATGCCGCTAAGGCATCGGTGTCCGGATAGTCCATGATTTGGTTCTTTTTAATTAAGAACCGATTCCAAAGTTTGCGAGCTAACTCTACAGGTTGCTGGATTATGTGACTTAGGTCATCAGCATCCAGTGGCCGAACATAGGTGCCTTGAAAGTTGGCCCGAAAAGCATCCTCTAGGTGTTCCCAGCTTCCAATGGAGTTCTCTGGGAGGCTGTTCAACCAGTGTTGTGCTGGTCCTTTTAGTTTTAGAGGGAGGTATTTAATGGCGTGGAGATCATCTCCGCGAGCCATGTGAATGTGGAGAAGAAAATCTTCAATCCATACGGCGGGATCCGCCGTTCCATTGTATTGCTCGATGTTCACGGGTTTAAACCCTTCCGGAAATTGGTGCTGCATTACCTCATTGGTAAAGCACATGGGGTGTGCGGAACCTTTGTACCGGGCAACATCGCGATGGAGTTCGCACAACATCTGTGTTCGGTGTTGACCCCGGAGTTGGTTATGTTTGTCGTGCCAGGCTTGGTGTCCGTCATCTCATGTGGGGGCACGTCCTCTTGATCCATAGATTGACCTTGTCTGGCCGGCTCTATTGGTCAGGTCCTGACGTAGGTCGTACGTGTAGCCCGGAGCCGCTTCTTCCTTGCCTCTATGACGAGGGGGCGTGGGCTGGTGTTCGACATAATTAGCCGTTTTGTCCCACCCACATGGTGGTCAGACTTGTTGATCAACATGATTGTATTTTGACGGTATGGGCTCAAAGGCCTCATTGTCGAATTGTGGCAGTAGCCTGTGTTTGGGATAACTTTTTGTTTGTCGCTCAAAGCCATATCCTTCTTCGGTGGCTAGGACCTTGGTCCATCTGTCGTTGAGTGTATCCTGTTCGGCTTGAATCTGCTGTTTCTTTTTCAGGCTCCGTTTGGTGGTGATGAGCCGTTGCTTGAAGCGTTCTTATTCGACTGGTTCCTCTGGGACGATGAAATCTTCGTTACCGAGGCTAACATCCTCTTCGGAGACAGGTAAGTAGTTACTATCTTCTGAATCCTCGTGATCGGCGAGTTCTTCGGGGCTGTATTGACCCTCTTCCCTTTCATCCTGCTCGATTGCAGGCTCAACGGGGTGGTCGGGGTCTTCGGCGTTGTCCGGAGTGTCATTATCTTCGGTGCCAGTATTGCTTTCCCTTCCTTAACGCGGCCGTGAGCGGCGGCGCTGACACTGGCATTTTGGTGGTTCATCGACGGGCTTATCCTCATCTGGATCTTGAGTGCCATCGTCGTCCTTTGTCTCCGGTGTATCCACCATGTATACGGCATAAGTAGAAGTGGTTGTCCAACACCTAGTGATGGGCGGGTTTTGACCTGGTTCGGTTTCGACATCGTCGTCCATGCCGTTGATGTCTTCGGAGGCGTAGTCTAGCATGTTGGTTAGATCCTCGACAGTGGCTATTAAGTGGGTGGTGGTTGGGACGTAAAATTCCCTACTCTCAGCCCCCAATTCAAGCTGGACGTAGTTCGGAGGTGACGCTTCCATGACAACGAGAGATTTTATTAAGTCCAATGTTTCGTTTAAGAGCGAAAGCTGGACATGCGTCTGAGGATCTACGAAACTAGGCTCGGTGATAACCACTTGACCCAGCCCGATGAGCGCAGACCTCAAAAGTTCGGAGTTGGTATCCAGAAGCGAATTCGGCTCCCTGATGACTGGGAGAGTCTCGTTTGACTCCGGGTCTGCCGACGGCGTGGTTGCATCTGGGTCTCCGGCTAGAAGCTCCGTGATGGGAGAGAGTTCGGTGGGGTTCACCCTCCCATCTTCGGACGAAGTGGTCCGCCCCGTATCTAAGGCCGAGGCGGACATGAACGTCGACCCCCAGGACGGGATCTGATAGTAGATCCGAAGGGCCTCCTTCATGTGGGTGGGGAGTGGCAGCCAAGGCCGTGAACCCCTCGAAGATCAGGTCTCCTCGGATATTGGTGATGTAGTTCAACCTTCCAAACCTGATCTGGTGACCAGGGGCGTAGCTGTCGACCTGATCAAGGTGACCGGTCGAGTTGGCGCGTAGCACGAAGCCGCAAAACACAAAGAGTTGGCCAGGGAGAAAGGTCTCCCCGCAAACAGCGTCATCATCGATGAGGAGGTGAGCCATCGATTCTTTTGTCGACAACACAACGGAACTCTCAATGAAAGCACCAATGTCGGTGTAAAAACCGAAAGATCTCGGGTAGGGGGTCCTAAGTTGTGTGTCTGAGGATCGATGGTAACAAGGGACAATAGGGACACGATATTTACCCAGGTTCGGGCCCTCTTAAAGAAGGTAAAACCCTATGTCTTGCTTGTTTATATTTGGTGTGTGTATAAGGGTTACAAGAGTTGATCTACCTCGAGATCGTAATGGCTAAACCCTAGTTGTCTAGCTGAAAGAATCGATATGGTTGACTAGAGGGGGGGGTGAATAGGCAACTAACTATTTTTAACTTTTCTTTATCAATTTAAATTTGCATCAAAGTAGGTTGTCTAGATATGTGTGATAGCCTGGCTTAATAGGGATGATAGACTACTCATATCAATAAGGAATTCCTTCTTTTCCGGAAGCCCATTCGGACAGAACTCCAAAGTTAAGCATGCTCAGCTTGGAGTAGTTTCAGGATGGGTGGCCGACCGGGAAGTTGCTCCCGGGTTGCGCACGAGTGAGGACAAAGTGCGCAGAAAAGACTGGTATTGATCTGTGGGGCCAGTCTAGATCCCGCCAGGAGTAACGACCACCGGTGGGTGTGTCTGGGGCGTTATAAGTTGGTATCAGAGCCGACCCTCGTGGTTACACGGATGGTTGCGGACAGGTGCGTGGTCATGTTGTTCATGACGTTTGTGACCCGTCGTGGCACACGGCATGGCACATGTACTAGACTGGAAGCACAGACGTATGTGCCAAGAGGGAACGTTGCTGTGGCCCGACGAGGACGTCGGTTCCTCTAAGTGGGGGTGTATGTGATAGCCTGTCTTATTAGGGATGATAGACTACTCATATCAATAAGGAATTCCTTCTTTTCCGGAAGCCCATTCGGACAGAACTCCAAAGTTAAGCGTGCTCAGCTTGGAGTAGTTTCAGGATGGGTGACCGGTCGGGAAGTTGCTCCCGGGGTGCGCACGAGTGAGGACAAAGTGCGCAGAAAAGACTAGTATTGATCTGTGGGGCCAGTCTAGATCCCGCCAGGAGTAACGACCACCGACGGGTGTGTCCGGGGCGTTACAATATGCAACTAGGTGAGCAACCTATATGATGCAACAAGGATAGGAACACAAGCAAGCAAGAGATATAACACAAATAAGCTTGCACAAGTAAAGGCACGAGATAACCAAGAGTGGAGCCGGTGGAGACGAGGATGTGTTACCGAAGTTCCTTCCCTTTGAGGGGAAGTATGTCTCCGTTGGAGCGGTGTGGAGGCACAATGCTCCCCAAGAAGCCACTAGGGCCACCGTATTCTCCTCACGCCCTCACACAATGCGAGATGCCGTGATTCCACTATTGGTGCCCTTGGAGGCAGCGACCGAACCTTTACAAACAAGGTTGGGGTAATCTCCACAACTCAATTGGAGGCTCCCAATGACACCATGAAGCTTCACCACAATGGACTATGGCTCCGCGGTGACCTCAACCATCTAGGATGCTCAAACACCCAAGAGTAACAAGATCCGCAAGGGATTAGTGTGGGAATCAAATTTCTCTTGGTGGAAGTGTGGATCGGGGCCTTCTCAACCACTCCCGAGCAAATCAACAAGTTTGATTGGCTAGGGAGTGAGATTGGGCGAAAATGGAGCTTGGAGCAACAATGGAGCTTAGGGTTGGAAGAGATAGGTCAACGGGGAAGAAGGGGACCCCTTTTATAGTGTGGAACAAAGATCCAACCGTTATCCACCTACCAGCCCGTGGCCAGCGGTACTACCGCTCCAGGCCAGCGGTACTACCGCAGGGCCACGCGGTACTACCGCTTGTCGCCAAGCGGTACTACTGCGAGGTCACGCGGTACAACCGTGCAAGCCCGCGGTACTACCGCAACACCAGCAACAGCTAGGGCGGACCGGTGGCACAAGTTCTGAGGGTGGTACTTCCGCGGACGCGGTACTACCGCTCCCCCTTGTGGTACTACCATAAGGCAGGAACCCCCTAGCCTGGAAAGAGTGTGGATAATGAAACAACCATGCCTACTTCCGTGGAAAAGTGAAAGAAGCAAAGACCTAACACAGTACTACCGCAGAGGGGCGGTACTACCGCCTGGCAGCTGAGCACGGTACTACCGCGGAATGAAAACGGTACTACCGTGGTAGGCGCGGATGTAAAAAATCACATCTGCCCCTACTATCGCGGGGGAGCGGTACTAGCCTGGTGGCCCACGGTAGTGCAGTTCCAGGGGAGCGGTACTACCGTGGGCACCTGCGGTACTACCGCGCCACAGCACGGTACTACCGCTGGTGCCTACGGTACTACCGCTCACCTGGGAGCAGTACTACCGCAGGCCAACACAGCAGCCAGAAACAAGGTGACGGGATAAACAACGGAGGAAGCTCCAAGGTGCAAGGGAAAGGAGGGGACAAGGAAGAAACGTGTACGTGATGATTCCACCCAAACCTTTCCGACGCGGACCCCCTCTTAATAGTACGGCTTTCCTACGACTCAAATCCACCAAAAAGAAACATAGGAAAGACGCCGTCTTCAACAGTCTTCGAGGGGCACCCAACCGTCTTGTGCCTAGCGATGAAATGTCTGGGATAATCAAGGCACATGATTAGTCCGCAAACGCATTGTCATCAATCACCAAAACACCTTAGGTATAAATATGCCCTTACAATCTCCCCCTTTTTGGTGGATTGATGACAATATGGGATTTGCACAAGGGAAATAATATTAAGCAACTGCAAACCCCACCTCTCTAGAATATAGACGGGCTCCCCCTAGATGTGTGCCAACTAGATGGGTGCTTTGGACTGCACAGCACACATACTAGGATCAAAACTCCCCCTATATTATAGAGACAAGGCATATCTAGTAAATGGATGGATAACACTAGACAAGATAGCACAAACATAAGTTAACTAAGAGAGATAGAGTGCATATGTCTTACACCATATGAAGGAAAAGTCTCGAAGGCACAAACCAAAACAAAGGCAAACAAGGTTCAAACGACAAAGCAAACACACCACAAAGCAAACACACCAAGAATGACACAACACAAATCCCTACACTCTCTCCCCCTTTGGCATCGAGATGCCAAAAAGGCAGAGAGGACACCTACACACACGGGGTGGCTCTGGCGGAGAAGTCATCCCACTGCTCCTTATGCTCCTCGTCAGACTCGGCGGCAGGGACAGTTTCCTCGATGTCCTCCTCTAAACTGGTCCACTTGTACCCCTGCTTCGCCATCCAGACAGCCTCTGGCGTGATGACGTCCTCAGAACCGCTAGAGACATCCTCTCCAAAGAGCCTCATAACCTTCTTGTCACGGCGGCAACTCTCCTTGTCTGCCACGTGAGTCCTGTACTGTCCCTTTGCCTGCATGCAGAAGAGAGTCTTTATCTTGTCCTTTAACTTCTTGGCCCACGACGGCTCAGAGGAAGGTGTGGTAGACCTAGCAGCACGGTCCTCAGCAACATGCTCTGCACCAGCCTCCTCCTCACCAACAGCCCTCCTAGCAGAAGAAGCCTCAACACGGGTGGTAGTGTTGGCCCAGTTGGGCTTGACGCGGAGACTGATGGACTCATGCCGAATCTAGTCTGGAGCAAGGAACTCATCACCAGGGTACATCTTCTCCCAAGTTGTGGAGAGCAACAGAAACATGTACGGTCCATAGATAGGTACCTTGCGAGTGAACACGGCAAACTGAAGCTCACACCACATGATGTGTGAGACATCCAGTGGCTAAGTCTGAGACGAACGTGCCTCCGCACACAGGAGCGACATGTCCACTAGATAGGAATGAACCTTGTCCTTGTTGCCAATGCGTGGAAACAGAGTGTTGTGGAAGATGTGATGCATGATATCGAGAAAGGAGTTCAGCACCCAAGTCGACTTGCCATTGGGGAGCACCTTCTCAACAAGGAATGGCTGAAGCAGGTTCTTGTTAGCAGACTCAAAGTTGGCGTGGGGCCGAACACCAACAGGTGTGGAAAGCCCGTCATCAGGAATGTGAAGCAGATCCATGAACTCCTTCCATGTAGCAGACAGCTGACGGCCGTTGGTCATCCAGGTCATCCTCCGCTCATCCCCGGGGTGAAAATAAAGTGAGGCAAAGAACTGACAAACAAGCTCAGGGTCAGAGTCAAGGTGAAAGGATATCACAGGCTCAATAGCAAACTGCTCCACCAAGTCTAGAGCCTCTCCAAAATAGTCACGAAACTTGTCCTTCCTCATGTGGTTCATGTCTATCCACTTGACATCCACGAAGGTATTCTGCTTGTTCTTGATCACATCCAGATAGATGAGAGCCCGTTGCTTGGTCCAAAACAACTCAGTGCCTCTGAGGACAGCCCGAGGATTCATATAGGGGTTGATCCTCTGGCGTTCGACATACTCATTGACTAAAATCTCATCCATGCCATTAGCAGGTTCCTTTTGCTTGCTGGCAGTGGTCTTGACATTGCGCTTGGGGGCATTGGAGCCCTCTGGTGCTTCAATCTTGGGGATTGCGCAGACGCTTAGAGCCAGTGTCACGGCTGGGATTGGAATGGCGAGAGCCACCACCTTGGTCCATGGCAAGAGGAAGTGGTGGGGAACGATCCCACCGGTCGGAATCCAAGGAGAGTGGCCAGAGACGGAGATCCGGCGAGGACCTCCGGCGCCGTTCTTGAGCGAGAGAGAGAGACAGAGAGACGTGGGGAGAGAGACAAATGAATGGGTATGGGGAGTTGGAACTCCCCTGCCCGAGTCATAACCCCCACGCCCACTCGACGGCGCGGTAGTACCATGTGTCATGGCGGTAGTACCGCTCGGTAGGAGAACCGCACCGGAGCGGTAGTACCGCTCTACTAAGCGATAGTACCGTGTCCTCTCAACATGGTAGTACTGCGGCAAGCCGCGGTAGTACCATGGGCTCAAAAAGTTGTTAGTTTCAAGCAGGACTTTGCATGAAAACTTCAAGGAAACAAGACACCACAAGACCAGGCGACACACGAAGGCAAAGAGGCAAAAGACAACACGAAACAACCACGAGACACCACCTCTTCCAAAGAGAGGGCGGTGGCCGGAGCCACCTATGTTTGAGTTAATTGTTATGGCACCACGAAGAATTATCCTTGGTCCCATGACCAAAACTCGTCTTTGAGGCACAAGTACCATCAAACATGGCTAATGTTAAAGACTTAATCACTTTATGCATAATGGGGGGAGGGAGAGTTCATTGAGAGAACAACACTCCCCCTATGTCCATGCCTACACCTAAACAAGACAACAAGTTGAGTACGGTGAGGTGTGCAAGGGTTCAAGCAACATTGCTCGAATCAATGATATTTAGCTCATGCCTTAACTCGCGAAATCTTGCTTCATCCAAGGGCTTCGTGAAAATATCTGCAAGGTTATCATGAGTGTTGACATAGTTGAGCTCGATCTCTCCTCGCCTAATGTGATCCCGGATGAAGTGATACCGGATCTCAATATGCTTTGTCTTGAAGTGTTGCACCGGGTTGAGAGAGATCTTGATGGCACTTTCATTGTCACACCAAAGAGGCACTTTGTCACAAATGACACCGTAATCCTTTAAAGTTTGCCTCATCCATAAGAGTTATGCACAACAACTACCGGCCGCCACATACTCCGCTTCGGTGGACGAGAGAGACACACAACTTTGCTTTTTGGAAGACCAACTTACCAAAGAGCAACCAAGGAATTGGCACCCTCCGGAAGTGGACTTCCTATCCACTTTGTCTCCCGCCCAATCGGGATCCGAATACCCTACAAGCTTGAAGTTTTCTCCTCTTGGGTACCATAAGCCAAAGTTTGGGGTATGTGCCAAATATCGAAAGATTCGTTTGACTGCCACATAGTGACTTTCCTTAGGTGTGGCTTGAAACCGTGCACTGTAAGTGCATCTAGTGCCACCCCTAGTTGGTTTTGGAGTATTGACGACAAACCTAGTTGAGGGACTAATGTGTTTGTGAGAATTGCAGGATAACACAGGTAGAAGTCCCTCATTGATTCGGTTTTCCTACCAGAGATGACCCCTAAAAATGTATGAATACATTGATGTCAAAGGTGGTATATGAAGATATTCTCATCAAAGACTATGACAAGAGAAGACATCGCATGAAGCCTACGGAGCTCGAAGACTTAGATCTATAGTAGTTCTTTTTCTTATTTGTTGAGTCATAGGAACCACCGTACTGTTAACTGGGGTCCAAGAGAACCAGTCAGAATGAATGAAGTGATGCTTAACCAAAACCTATGTCTTCGAGTGAAGACTATGAGAGCGAATCTTGTCCAGAGTCGGACAAGTCAGCTTTGCTTGTAGCCCAAGTAAAGTTGCCGTGTGTGTTTGAAATCTGACCGTTGGAACATGTGTCAGTTCCTTAGTGACCCAGGGTCATTTCAGAAAAATCAGGTCGGGTTGCCCAGTGGCTATAAATAGCCCACCCCCTACAACCATAAACGGTTGGCTGCTCGGAGTTAGAGTACGGCTTTTGTCGTTTGAGAGCAACCCACCTCGAAGCCTTTGAGAGAGAATTCCTTGCGAGGATAAAGCCCTAACCACCCAGAGCCAAAGAGTGTTAGGCATCACTTAAGTCTTCTTGTCTGTGTGATCTGAAGACTTATTACACTTGAGGACTGTGAATCCTCCAGCCGGTTAGGCGTCGCGTTCTGAGCATCCAAGAGACATTGTGGATCGCCGGTGAATGAAGTCTGTGAAGGTTTGGGAGTCTACCTTGAAGACTTACCAGAGTGATTGGGCGAGGTCTGTGTGACCCTAGCTCAAGGGAATACGGTGAGGACTGGGTGTCCTGAGCTGCGTGTTTAGGACTGGGTGTCCGGGACTGTGTGTCCTCAGGTTTAAATACCTAGCCGCCCTAACCAGACGTATAGTTGTCACAACAACTGGAACTGGTCCAACAAATCATTGTCTTCAACGAGTCACTGGTTTCATCCTTCCCTTCCCTTCACTTACTGTTGGTCCTGGTGAAGTCATTGTATGATTGCACTATCTTTTGTCTTCACTGAGTGACTGCGTGTTCTGTTTGGCTTCATAATATCTTCCTACCTGATCCGTACTACATTGCTGCTATTAGTCATTGTGCTTTCACTTCATTGAATACTTGACTATGGTTTGCCTAGTGTAGTCTACCTTCCGCTACATGGTAATAGGTTTATTTCTATCGTTTGTCTTCGAAACTTCCATGTTTCGAAGACTTTCATAAAAATTGCCTATTCACCCCCCTCTAGTCGATATAACGCACTTTCAATTGGTATCAGAGTAAGGTACTCCCTTGTTCTGTGTGATTTAGTTTAACCACCTGGAGTTTTAGCTATGTCGACTGCAGGGATAATTAAAGTCTCCGTTGCGTGCCCCGTCTTCGATGGAACTGAATATCCCTACTGGAAGAATAAGATGCGCATGCATCTTGAAACCATTGACGTCGACCTATGGTATGTCGTCAAGAACGGCGTTCCCAAGGCTGGAGAAGGTGTCACTGCTGCTGATGTCAAGAAGTTCGTTCAACTGGACTCTACTGCCAAGAATATCATCTGTGGTCATCTGACCAAAGGACAGTATGGCCGCGTGAGTGCTTTGGAAACATCTAAGCTAGTCTGGGACTGGCTCTCCAAGGTCAACGAAGGCGTCTCAACCCAGAGAGATCAGAGAATCAGTGTCCTTCGCAACCGCTTCAAGAGAAATGACAATGAGAATGTCCAGCTCACGTTTGATCGACTCACTGACATCACAAATGAGCTTCAAGCCCTCGGCGCTACTGAGATCACCAAGCATGAAGTCGTCAAGACACTCCTGAGACCACTTGACAGTTCGTTTGACACCCTAGCCCTGATGATTCAAGAACATCCTGATTTCAAGACACTCGATCCGTCTGACATACTTGAGAGGCTCAATACACATGAGTTTCAGCTTTCTGAGAAAAGAGATATCTATGGTCCCAACTATGGGCGAACTCGTGCCTTGAAGGCAAAAGCTGTCTCCTCATCTGAAGAAGAATCTGACAGCAGTTCTGATGATCCTGAAGACATTGGAAAGGAACTTGCTATGCTTGTGAAGAAGTTCCAAAAATTCACCAAGAAGAAAGGCTTCAGAAAGTCTTCACGATCAAGCTCAAGGAATGATGAAGCTTCTGCTCATGACTACAAGAAGAAAACATGTCACAAGTGCAAGAAACCTGGCAACTACATCTCTGAGTGTCTGCAGTGGGACATTGAGAACAAGAAGAAAAAGAAGAGCAAGGAGTATGATTCTGATGACAAGAAGAAGAAGAAATACTCAAAGTCTTCTTCCAAGTCCTCCTCAAAGTCTTCATCACACAAGAAGAGCTCATCTGGCAAGGCACGTGCGTTTGTTGGCAAGGAAATGGATTCAGAGGAGGAGTCCGCTTCTGAGGAGGCGGAGGTGGAGTCTGAGGAGGAGTCCGATTCTAGCATTGCGAGTCTGGCTACAGCAAACGTCGCCAAGTCCATCTTCAACACTGAAGACAATGACTCCATCACCGACACCTGTGCAAATGACAAAGACTACTCCACTCCTACCTACTGCTTCATGGCACGCGGTGCCAAGGTAAACACACGCACTACTCACTATCAAACATCTAGTGACGATGACTCTGACTGTGGTTCCAAACCTAGCTACAAAACACTTGCTAAAATTGCAACTGAACAACAGAAAACCATGGAACACATTCAAAAACTGTTAGACAAAAGCGATGATCTATTAGACGCTGAAATGACTCGATCTCAGTCCTTAATTGAAGACATAAAAAATCTTCATGTTAAGTATGAGGAACTTGAAAGTCTTCATGAAACACTCTCAACAGCTCATGAAAGGCTTTCCTATGATTATCTTCAAAGGAAGCAAGATCTTGAGAAATTGAGAGCGGCTCATGAAGATCTTCAGAAAGAAAACGAGTCGCTTCGCGCCAAACAGATCAGTTCAACTCGGGAAGTATTTGAACCACCATGTCTTAAATGCATTGAGCGTGATAATGCTACTTCCGTTGCTGAATGTTCTACTGCTGCTACTGTTGCAATATCTTCAACTGTTCATGTGGGAACTAACCCCACTGCTGAGGATACCACTGCTATTGCTGATGAGAATGCTAGGTTGAAGACATTGCTTGAAACAGGGATGTACAAAAGTCTTAAAGGGCATCAGACACTATGTGATGTCCTCAAAAGGCAGATCCTGAACTGAAACCCGAGGAAAGAGGGTGTTGGGTTCGTAAGGAAAATGAATGCTGATGGCTCTTACTGGAAACCTGAGCAGTACCCCAAAACCACATGGGTTGCTGCAAAGGAACCTTCAGCAGATCCATCCACTCTATCTGGCTTCACGTGTGCTAACCCCATTGTCATTGATGAATTCTTTGATGCAAACTATAAACTATTTAAGAATCAGAATCGTGAAGTGTTTGCCAGGTATATTGGTACTAACTGCAGGAATGGGCCGCCTATGAAGAAGATCTGGGTGCTGAAAAAGTGTTTGGAGAATCTTCCTGTGAATGTCATCATGACACCACAGGTGAAGAAGACAAACCCCAGACCACATGCTTCATATGGTCCAAAGGCTTCATACAGACAGAGGACTCACCTGAGTCGCACTAACGCAAATGTTTTGCAGGGAAACCATACTCAGGCCTATGAATATGAGTGCGGTTCATCAAACCGCCACGTTCATAAGACCAAGAACTATTATGCTTGTTCTTATGAGTACTATTGTCCGCCTGCAAGACTTTTTGCTAGGGCTCCAAAGCCAAAGTTCTCAGATGCTGCACTTAGACTTATCGCTTCTAAGCCACCCTTGAAGATGTGGGTGGCTAAGAAAGCTTAACTCTCTTTTGCAGGGAAGGGTCTCCAGCAGAAAACCAAAATCGTCCGACGCTATTGCTGGGGACCTTAAACATCTTGTAGGGCGCAAGATCAAATGCCTGAATGGTCTTATTATGTACTTCATTCCTGAATCTCTTGCTACTCTCCCTATCAGTCCTAATCTGGATATAAGCTTTCATAACCCACTGGTTCGTCAAATGTTTTTGCTTCACAATTCTCTTTGTGAAGCCTATCCCCCTAACTGCACTGTAGGGTACGACACCAGCATCTTCAGAATGGATTATTGATAGTGGGTGTACCAATCACATGACTGGCAAAAGAAGCCTTCTTATGGACTCAACCTTACGTCCATCCGACAAGAGTCACATCACATTTGCTGACACTGGTAAAAGTAAGGTATTGGGTCTAGGTAGAGTTGCAATCTCAAAGGATCAACACATGGATAAAGTCATGCTTGTTGAATCCCTTGGCTTCTACTTAATGTCTGTCTCAATGCTTTGCGATTTCAACATGATCGTAATGTTTGGAAAATATCGTTGCCTTGTTCTAATGGAATCTGACAAGTCTCTAGTGTTTGAAGGGTATCGGAAAGATGATTTGTACGTGGTAGATTTCTTAGCAGGACCACAGCTTGCCGTATGTCTTCTAGCTAAAGCTTCAGAATGCTGGCTCTAGCATCGGAGGCTAGGGCATGCTGGCATGAGGAACCTCCACACCCTTTCAAAGAAGAATCATGTCATAGGCATCGAGGGCGTCAAGTTCAAGAAAGATCACTTATGCGGTGCCTGTGAAGCAGGAAAGATGACGAGGGCCAAACATCCCTCAAAGACAATCATGACAACAACTCGACCCTTCGAACTGCTCCACATGGATCTTTTCGGCCCCACTCATTACTCAACTCTTACTACTACTGCTTGTCTCTATGGCTTTGTCATTGTTGATGATTATTCTAGATATACTTGGGTGCACATAATCCTCTACAAGACTGAAGTGTAGGATGTCTTCAGACGCTTCGCAAATCGAGCAATGAACAACTATGGCACCAAGATAAAGCACATCAGAAGTGACAATGGCACTGAATTCAAGAACACTGGCCTTGATACATATCTTGATACTTTGGGCATCACATATGAATTCTCAGCCCCGTACACGCCACAGCAGAATGGCATCGTCGAACGCAAGAACAGAACACTCATTGAGATGGCCCGAACGATGCTTGATGAATACAAGACTCCAAGAAAATTTTGGCCTGAAGCCGTTGATACTGCATGTCATACAATCAATCATGTTTATCTTCACAAGCTTCTGAACAAGACATCTTATGAGCTCCTAACTGGCAAGAAGCCAAATGTCAGTTACTTCAGAGTATTTGGCGCCAGGTGCTGGATCAAGGATCCACATCACACTTCAAAATTTGCACCAAAAGCACATGAGGGTTTTATGCTTGGATATGGAAAGGATTCGCACTCCTACAGAGTCTTCAATCTCTTTCATTATAAAGTGGTTGAAACAGTGGATGTGTGGTTCGATGAGACTAACAGTTCACAAAGAGAGCACCTGCCAAATGTGCTAGATGAAGTTCCATCAAGTGAATCAATCAAACTAATGGGAACTGGAGAAATCATACCCTCTGAAGCTCAACCTGAAGAAGAACTTATCATCTCCGCACCTGATCAACCTGAAGACAATGCTCAGCCCGAAGACAAATCCTCTAACAATGACAATGATCAACAAGAGCAAAATCTTTGCCCTGTACATCCTCGTGTTGCCAATGAAGTGCAGATTGAGAGAATAATTGATAGCATCAATGCACCCGGTCCACTCACTCGTTCAAGGGCAACACAACTAGCAAATTTCTGTGGGCACTTTGCATTTGTCTCAATAACAGAACCCAAGAAAGTTGAAGAAGCCTTCATGGAACCTAAATGGATTCAAGCCATGCAAGAAGAGCTTCAACAGTTTGAGCTGAATAATGTATGGGAACTGGTTAAGCGTCCTGATCCTCGAAAGCACAATATAATAGGCACCAAATGGATATACCGCAACAAACAAGATGAGCATGGTCAAGTTGTCAGAAACAAAGCTCGTCTCGTTGCTCAAGGATATACTCAAGTGGAAGGAATTGACTTCGATGAAACATTTGCTCCTGTGTCTCGACTTGAAGCCATAGGCATACTGCTGGCCTATGCAAATCATCATAACATACTTCTATATCAAATGGATGTGAAGAGCGCTTTTCTCAATGGCAAGATTGAAGAAGAAGTGTATGTTGCACAACCACCTAGCTTTGAAGATCCAAAACATCCTGACATGGTATACAAGCTCAACAAGGCACTGTATGGCCTCAAACAAGCCCTTCGGGCTTGGTATGACACACTCAAATACTTCCTGAAGAGCAAAGGCTTCATACCTGGTTCCCTTGACCCCACTCTCTTCACGAAGACATATGATCGTGAACTGTTTATGTGCCAAATATATGTGGATGACATTATCTTCGGCTGCACCAATCAGAAGTACAGTGAAGAGTTTGGATATATGATGCAAGAGCAATATCAGATGTCCATGATGGGAGAGCTGAAGTTCTTCCTCGGTCTTCAAATACGACAGCAACGCAACGGCATCTTCATATCTCAAGAGAAGTATCTCAAAGATTTCCTGAAGAAGTTCGGTATGCAAGACTGCAAAGGCTTCACGACGCCAATGCCAGCCAAACATCATCTGGGTCCCGACGACAATGGTAAAGAGTTCGATCAAAAGGTATACCGCTCCATGATTGGTTCTTTACTTTATCTATGTGCATCTAGGCCAGATATTATGCTTAGTGTTTGCATGTGTGCTCGATTCCAAGCGGCACCAAAGGAGTCGCATCACTTAGCTGTGAAGCGAATTCTTCGATATTTGGCTCACACCCCAACTCTAGGATTATGGTATCCAAAGGGCTCAGAGTTTGATCTGGTTGGATTCTCGGATGCTGATTATGCTGGTGACAAGGTTGATCGCAAGTCTACATCAGGCACATGTCATTTTCTGGGACGATCACTTGTATGTTGGTCTTCAAAGAAGCAGAACTATGTATCTCTCTCCACTGCTGAATCTGAATACATTGCTACTGGATCTTGCTACGCTCAGCTTCTGTGGATGAAGCAAATACTCAAAGATTATGGCATTCATCTGAAGCAAGTGCCACTCTACTACGACAACGAAAGCACCATCAAGATTTCCAACAACCCAGTTCAGCACTCGAAGACAAAGCACATTGAGATTCGTCATCACTTTCTCAGAGATCATGTTGTGAAGGAAGACATTGATATCATACATGTCAACACTGAAGAACAATTGGCAGATATCTTCACCAAGCCTTTGGATGAGAAGAGATTTTGCAAGTTACGGTGTGAGCTAAATATCTTGGAATCCTCAAATGTCCTGTGATCAGGCACACATCCTAACACTTATGCATATTGATGACTTAGATGTGCAACACACAAAGTAAAGTATATCTTCAATCAATGAAGACATACATTCTAAGTGTGAACACATTAATGTGGAATTTGACTTCAGAGCGCCACGATAATTGTGCGCCATGTCTGGGTCTAATACTTCCTATACGGTGGGTAACGCCACCACCAAAGGTTATGTTTGAAGTGTTTCACTCACGGTGTTACATTTGCTATGTCTTCACATTTGATTTGGCTTCAATTTCAACATGTCTTCATGATTATCTTCACTATATTGATTATATATATATTAGTGTTCTATCCTCTACAACATACACTTATAGCTATGTCTTCTTGTTGAATCTTTTGAACTAAGTGAATGTGATCGGACCCTAACCTCTCTATGCTTTCTATCTCAAACTCTATCTCTCCAAATCATATGCATTCTATTGAAACTGTCGAATGTCTTCTCTGCGTCCTTATTAGCAGAAGATACAGAGACAAACATTAAGTCTGTTTTCAATGCTCATTCCTTCACCTGAAACCCGGAGAAGTGGGAACGACCACCCGACAATCCAGGCGTGCGTGGGACGTGGAACAACCCCCGATATGCTGCATAATGGCCACGTGTTCCTCAGATGTGAATCGCCAGGGGCACCTGTGTAATAACACTAAGCCGCCCCTGTCCCTATAAATACACGCCTCACCACAGTCATTATCTCTTCTTCCACTCTCGCACGAACCTAGCGCCACCGCTAGCTCTCGACAACGCCGGCGACGAAGCGCTTAGCTACCGCAACCTCTCCGACACCGTCTTCACGCCGACCGCGGACATCGTCCTCTCCGCCGTCGCCGTAGGTGTCCTTCGTCGCCAAGTTAGGGCACGAACGATCGAACTTCTCGGCCTCCTCTTCCACTCCGTCTAGCAGTTCTTCGTGTGGTAAATAAAACTTCCTTTTTACAGCCCCTTTGATCCAACAGATTTGTCACTTTCTACCACAAGTAGTTTCTGTTCACACATGTTGGATCCACTTCATGCTGCATCTCAGATTATGCCTAGTATGTTCACTTATGCTTCACAAAGCAGTTAGATTCCTCGCTTGTACTGATCTCTGGATTCGTACAAATCTGGAACCAACTCCTTATCTATGAGTGAATGTCTTCGCACGATGAGGTCAATGTCTTCTAAACTGATTTATCTTCAAAATCTTCTGAGAATGCATATGACCTCTTCCCCTTCCCTCGCACCTTAATGCTGTCACAAGTACATGTCCGTGGGAGAATCCTTTGGTTCTCATAGTCTGCATTCATTTGCAAAATTCTTACAACATCATATAAATTCTCCCGAAGCCAGTTCCTATTTGTTCAGCAAGCGAAAGCCTCTGAAGCCTTTGAACATGTTGAAGCCATTTAGTTTAAAGTTCATGGCTACAGAGAAATCTGCAAGGAAGGGAGGCAGGCAGCGTCGTGGGGGGACATCAAGAGATCTGCCTGATGACCTCTCAGAGCTTT
The DNA here is from genome assembly GCF_002162155.2 of Triticum dicoccoides. NCBI lineage: Eukaryota > Viridiplantae > Streptophyta > Magnoliopsida > Poales > Poaceae > Triticum > Triticum dicoccoides. Next base: position 465,199,295 of record NC_041390.1, read on the forward strand.
ACAAGATAGATCCTGAAGAGGATTATAATCAGCGCAAGACCCGAATCCAGTGGATTCGAAGATATTGGGCGGAACAGTGGTACAAATACAGATTCGTGACCAAGGAATATGCTAAGAAGAGTGCTACCAAAAGTCCTTGGGTGATATTCTCTTCCGAGGCCTTCCACCCAAGAATAGAGCTGAAGCTATTGCTCAGGGTTTCTATCCGTGTATGGTCCGTGGACCCCAGCCTGAAGATGCCGACCCATTATCATTGCTATGGTGTCGTGACGATAATCTCTTCAAGCGCAACTTCCAGCACACAAAGGCATCGGCCAACGAAAACAAGAAGTCATTGGGACTAGACTTCAACCCTGGTCCTTCTGCTCCCCAGGCTGACGGCACACGCGATGCAGAACCCAATGTCACCGGTCCTTTCTACAACCTTGAAGGTCTCATCACCCATATCGTGGTTCAAGGGACATCTATGAATGAGCCTGCAGATGACGCTGAATCAGATGAAGCGCCTGCAGCGCCGAAGCCAAAGAAACTGAAGCAGCCAAAAGCTTCAAAGCCTGCCTCTGCACCAAAAATCTCACGGGCGAAGCCATTGGCCACTGCACCTCCTGAAGATAGTGTGCAGTCTGAAGACTTGTCATGCATCTCCAAGCCCCAGAAGGTCAAGATGCCTCTGCCACACACCGGCCAAGAACTGACAGCTGCTGCTATTCTGCGCAACGATGCCATTGATCTGTCCAGCGTTGAAGATCTTGCAGATGACGCTCTTGAGCAACTGATCAAGAGCAAAGAAGAAGCAGAAATCTTCAACAATTTGCCTCTCTTTGACGTGGCAATCATCCATGACCTCATTGATGAGTGGTTTGAAATGCCCAACCTCAGCTTTGAAGACCTGCAACTTCCCATTGGTCTTAGTGTCGCCTTCCATGGCGCCATTGCTTCAGAGCTAGCTCGAGCTCAGCGCATCGTTGAACTGAAGCAGAAGATTGACTTTGAGAAAGCTCAGTTCAAGAAGCATATTGCCAAGCTCAGCGTGCAAGAGGTCAAGAACTTCAAGATCATGCTGCACGAGCTTAAAGAAGCCTTTCTCAAGAAGTGTGAAGAAGCTCAAGTGTAGGACCTTGAAGTAGATGTGTCTAGAGGGGGGGGGTGATTAGACACTTAATGCTAAAGTTGCAATTTTTAAGCTTTTTCGGTTTAAGTGGAGTTTAGGCACAATTTCAACATTCACAATACATATCAAGCAAGCATGCAAAGAGTATATAGGCAGCGGAAAGTAAAGCATGCAACTTGCAAGAATGTAAAGGGAAGGGTTTGGAGAATTCAAACGCAATTGGAGACATGGATGTTTTTCCCGTGGTTCGGATAGGTGGTGCTATCCTACATCCACGTTGATGGAGACTTCAACCCACGAAGGGTAACAGTTGTGCGAGTCCACGGAGGGCTCCACTCATGAAGGTGTTGGGGAACGTTGCAGAAAACAAAAATTTTCCTACGGCTTCACCAAGATCCATCTATGAGTTCATCTAGCAACGAGTAATCGGATGCATCTACATACCTTTGTAGATCGCGAGCGGAAGCGTTCAAAGAACGGGGACGAAGTAGTCGTACACGACGTGATCCAAATCACCGAAGATCCTAGCACCGAACGGACGGCACCTCCGCGTTCAACACACGTACGGTCAGCGTGACGTCTCCTCCTACTTGATCCAGCAAGGGGAGAGGAGAAGTTGATGAAGACCCAGCAGCACGACGGCGTGGTGGTGGATGCAGGGTGTCACAGTAGCAGGGCTTCGCCTATACTACGAGAGAGAGATGTAACAGGGGAGAGGGAGGCGCCAAAGGCTGACGTATGATGTCCTCCATCTCCCCCACTATATACAGGGGAGTCTAGGGGGGGAGCCGGCCCTAGGAGATCCAATCTCCTAGGGGGGCGGCGGCCAAGGGGTGGGGGGCTTGCCCCCCAAGCAAGGGGGCGCCCCCCTTTAGGGTTTCCCCCAAACCCTAGGCGCATGGGCCCTTTTGGGGCTGGTGCCCTTGGCCCATATAGGCCAAGGCGCACCCCCTACAGCCCATGTTGCCCCCGGGGCAGGTGGCCCCACCCGGTGGACCCCCGGGACCCTTCCGGTGGTCCCGGTACAATACCGGTGACCCCGAAGCTTGTCCCGATGGCCGAAATAGCACTTCCTATATATAATTCTTTACCTCCGGACCATTCCGGAACTCCTCGTGACGTCCGGGATCTCATCTGGGACTCCGAACAACATTCGGGTTACTGCATATACATATCTTCACAACCCTAGCGTCACCGAACCTTAAGTGTGTAGACCCTACGGGTTCGGGAGACAGGCAGACATGACCGAGATGACTCTCCGGTCAATAACCAACAGCGGGATCTGGATACCCATGTTGGCTCCCACATGCTCCACGATGATCTCATCGGATGAACCACGATGTTGAGGATTCAAGCAACCCCATATGCAATTCCCTTTGTCAATCGATATGTTACTTGCCCGAGATTCGATCGTCGGTATCCCAATACCTCGTTCAATCTCGTTACCGGCAAGTCACTTTACTCGTACCGTAATGCATGATCCCATGACCAGACACTTGGTTACTTTGAGCTCATTATGATGATGCATTACTAAGTGGGCCCAGTGATACCTCTCCGTCATACGGAGTGACAAATCCCAGTCTTGATCTGTGTCAACCCAACAGATACTTTCGGAGATACCCGTAGTCTACCTTTATAGTCACCCAGTTATGTTGTGACGTTTGGTATACCCAAAGCACTCCTACGGTATCCGGGAGTTACACGATCTCATGGTCTAAGGAAAAGATACTTGACATTGGAAAAACTCTAGCAAACGAACTATACGATCTTTATGCTATGTTTAGGATTGGGCCTTGTCCATCACATCATTCTCCTAATGATGTGATCTTGTTATCAATGACATCCAATGTCCATAGTCAGGAAACCATGACTATCTGTTGATCAATGAGCTAGTCAACTAGAGGCTTACTAGGGACATGTTGGTGTCTGTTATTCACACATGTATTACGATTTCCGGATAACACAATTATAGCATGAATAAAGACAATTATCATGAACAAGGAAATATAATAATAATGCTTTTATTATTGCCTCTAGGGCATATTTCCAACAGTCTCCCACTTGCACTAGAGTCAATAATCTAGTTACATTGTGATGAATCGAACACCCATGGAATTCTGGTGTTGATCATGTTTTTCCCTAGGGAGAGGTTTAGTCAACGGATCTGCTACATTCAGGTCCGTATGTACTTCACAAATCTCTATGTCTCCATCTTGAACATTTTCACGAATGGAGTTGAAGCGACGCTTGATGTGCCTTGTCTTCTTGAGAAACCTGGGCTCCTTGGCAAGTGCAATAGCTCCAGTGTTGTCACAAAAGAGTTTGATCGGCCCCGACGCATTGGGTATGACTCCTAGGTCGGTGATGAACTCCTTCACCCATATTGCTTCATGTGCTGCCTCCGAGGCTGCCATGTACTCCGCTTCACATGTAGATCCCACCACGACGCTCTGCTTGCAACTGCACCAGCTTACTGCCCCACCATTCAAAATATACATGTATCCGGTTTGTGACTTAGAGTCATCCAGATCTGTGTCGAAGCTAGCGTCGACGTAACCCTTTACGACGAGCTCTTCGTCACCTCCATAAACGAGAAACATTTCCTTAGTCCTTTTCAGGTACTTCAGGATATTCTTGACCGCTGTCCAGTGTTCCTTGCCGGGATTACTTTGGTACCTTCCTACCAAACTTACGGCAAGGTTTACATCAGGTCTGGTACACAGCATGGCATACATGATAGACTATGGCTGAGGCATAGGGAATGACACTCATCTCTTCTATATCTTCTGCCGTGGTTGGACATTGAGCTGAGCTCAATTTCATACCTTGTAACACAGGCAAGAACCCCTTCTTAGACTGATCCATATTGAACTTCTTCAATATCTTATCAAGGTATGTGCTTTGTGAAAGACCTATGAGGCGTCTTGATCTATCTCTATAGATCTTGATGCCTAATACATAAGCAGCTTCTCCAAGGTCCTTCATTGAAAAACTTTTATTCAAGTAGGCCTTGATGCTTTCCAAGAGTTCTATATCATTTCCCATCAAAAGTATGTCATCTACATATAATATGAGAAATGCTACAGAGCTCCCACTCACTTTCTTGTAAACGCAGGATTCTCCATAAGTCTGCGTAAACCCAAACGCTTTGATCATCTCATCAAAGCGAATGTTCCAACTCCGAGATGCTTGCACCAACCCATAAATCGAGCGTTGGAGCTTGCACACTTTGTCAGCATTCTTAAGATCGACAAAACCTTCTGGCTGCATCATATACAATTCTTCCTTAAGGAAACCATTAAGGAATGCCGTTTTGACGTCCATTTGCCATATCTCATAATCGTAAAATGCGGCAATTGCTAACATGATTCGGACGGACTTTAGCTTCGCTACCGGTGAGAAAGTCTCATCGTAGTCAACCCCTTGAACTTGTCGATAACCCTTAGCGACAAGCCGAGCTTTATAGATGGTCACATTACCATCCGCGTCTGTCTTCTTCTTAAAGATCCATTTATTTTCTATGGCTCGCCGTTCAACGGGCAAGTCAGTCAAAGTCCATACTTCGTTTTCATACATGGATCCTATCTCGGATTTCATGGCTTCTAGCCATTTGTCGGAATCCGGGCCCGCCATCGCTTCTTCATAGTTCGAAGGTTCACCGTTGTCTAACAACATGATTTCCAAGACAGGGTTGTCGTACCACTCTGGTGCGGAACGTGTCCTTGTGGACCTTCGAATTTCAGCAGGAGCTTGATCAGAAGTATCTTGATCATCATCATTAACTTCCTCTCTAGTCGGTGCAGGCACCTCAGGAACATTTTCTTGAGTTGTGCCATTTTCCGGTTCAAGAGGTAATACTTCGTCAAGTTCTACTTTCCTCCCACTTACTTCTTTCGAGAGAAACTCTTTCTCTAGAAAGAATCCATTCTTGGCAACAAAGATCTTGCCTTCGGATCTGAGGTAGAATGTATACCCAACAGTTTCTTTAGGGTATCCTATGAAGACGCATTTTTCCGACTTGGGTTCGAGCTTTTCAGGTTGAAGTTTCTTGACATAAGCATCGCATCCCCAAACTTTTAGAAACGACAGCTTAGGTTTCTTCCCAAACCATAATTCATACGGTGTCGTCTCAACGGATTTTGATGGAGCCCTATTTAAAGTGAATGCGGCTGTCTCTAAAGCATAGCCCCAAAAGGATAGTGGTAAATCGGCAAGAGACATCATAGATCGCACCATATCTAATAGAGTGCGATTACGACGTTCGGACACACCATTACACTGAGGTGTTCCAGGCGGCGTGAGTTGTGAAACTATTCCACATTTTCTTAAGTGTGTACCAAACTCGTGACTCAAGTATTCTCCTCCACGATCTGATCGCAGGAACTTGATTTTCCTGTCACGTTGATTTTCAACCTCACTCTGAAATTCCTTGAACTTTTCAAAGGTTTCAGACTTGTGTTTCATTAAGTAGACATACCCATATCTACTTAAGTCATCAGTGAGGGTGAGAACATAACGATAGCCACCGCGAGCCTCAACACTCATTGGACCGCACACATCAGTATGTATGATTTCCAATAAGTTGGTTGCTCGCTCCATTGTTCCTGAGAACGGAGTCTTGGTCATCTTACCCATGAGGCATGGTTCGCACGTGTCAAATGATTCGTAATCAAGAGACTCTAAAAGTCCATCAGCATGGAGCTTCTTCATGTGTTTGACACCTATGTGACCAAGGCGGCAGTGCCACAAGTATGTGGGACTATCATTATCAATCTTACATCTTTTGGTACTCACACTATGAATATGTGTAGCATTACGCTCGAGATTCATTATGAATAAACCATTCACCATCGGAGCATGACCATAAAACATCTCTTTCATATAAATAGAACAACCATTATTCTCGGATTTAAATGAGTAGCCATCTCGTATTAAATGAGATCCTGATACAATGTTCATGCTCAAACTTGGCACTAAATAACAATTATTGAGGTTTATAACTAATCCCGTAGGTAAATGTAGAGGTAGCGTGCCGACGGCGATCACATCGACCTTGGAACCATTCCCGACGCGCATCGTCACCTCGTCCTTCGCCAGTTTCCATTTATTCCGCAGCTCCTGCTGCGAGTTACAAATATGAGCAACGGCACCGGTATCAAATACCCAGGAGTTACTACGAGTACTGGTAAGGTACACATCAATTACATGTATATCAAATATACCTTTGGTGTTGCCGGCCTTCTTGTCCGCTAAGTATTTGGGGCAGTTCCGTTTCCAGTGACCCTTCCCTTTGCAATAAAAGCACTCCGTCTCAGGCTTGGGTCCATTCTTTGACTTCTTCCCGGCGGCTTTCTTGCCAGGCGCGGCAACTTCCTTGCCGTCCTTCTTGGAGTTCTTTTTACCCTTGCCCTTCTTGAACTTAGTGGTTTTATTGACCATCAACACTTGATGTTCCTTCTTGACTTCTACCTCTGCTGATTTCAGCATAGCAAATACTTCAGGAATGGTCTTTTCCATCCCCTGCATATTGAAGTTCATCACAAAGCTCTTGTAGCTTGGTGGAAGCGACTGGAGGATTCTGTCAATGACTACATCATCCGGGAGATTAACTCCCAGCTGAGTCAAGCGGTTATGTAACCCAGGCATAGTGAGTATGTGCTCACTGACAGAACTATTTTCCTCCATCTTACAGCTGAAGAACTTGTCGGAGACCTCATATCTCTCGATTCGGGCATGAGCCTGGAAAACCATTTTCAGCTCTTCTAACATCTCATATGCTCCATGTCTCTCAAAACGCTTTTGGAGCCCCGGCTCTAAGCTGTAAAGCATGCCGCACTGAACGAGGGAGTAGTCATCAGCACGTGTCTGCCAAGCGTTCATAACGTCTTGGTTCTGTGGGACGGGTGGATCACCTAGCGGTGCTTGTAGGACATAATCTTTCTCCTACTTGATCCAGCAAGGGGAGAGGAGAAGTTGATGAAGACCCAGCAGCACGACGGCGTGGTGGTGGATGTAGGGCGTCACAGTAGCAGGGCTTCGCCTATACTACGAGAGAGAGATGTAACAGGGGAGAGGGAGGCACCAAAGGCTGAGGTATGATGTCCTCCATCTCCCCCACTATATAGAGGGGTGTCTAGGGGGGAGCCGGCCCTAGGAGATCCAATCTCCTAGGGGGGCGGCGGCCAAGGGGTGGGGGGCTTGCCCCCCAAGCAAGGGGGCGCCCCCCTTTAGGGTTTCCCCCAAAGCCTAGGCGCATGGGCCCTTTTGGGGCTGGTGCCCTTGGCCCATATAGGCCAAGGCGCACCCCCTACAGTCCATGTTGCCCCCGGGGCAGGTGGCCCCACCCGGTGGACCCCCGGGACCCTTCCGATGGTCCCGGTACAATACCGGTGACCCCGAAACTTGTCCCGATGGCCTTAATAGCACTTCCTATATATAATTCTTTACCTCCGGACCATTCCGGAACTCCTTGTGACGTCCGGGATCTCATCTGGGACTCCGAACAACATTCGGGTTACTGCATATACATATCTTCACAACCCTAGCGTCACTGAACCTTAAGTGTGTAGACCCTACGGGTTCGGGAGACAGGCAGACATGACCGATACGACTCTCTGGTCAATAACCAACAGCAGGATCTGGATACCCATGTTGGCTCCCACATGCTCCACGATGATCTCATCGGATGAACCACGATGTCGAGGATTCAAGCAACCCCGTATGCAATTCCCTTTGTCAATCGATATGTTACTTGCTCGAGATTCGATCGTCGGTATCCCAATACCTCGTTCAATCTCGTTACCGGCAAGTCACTTTACTCGTACCGTAATGCATGATCCCGTGACCAGACACTTGGTTACTTTGAGCTCATTATGATGATGCATTACTGAGTGGGCCCAGTGATACCTCTCCGTCATACGGAGTGACAAATCTCAGTCTTGATCCGTGTCAACCCAAAAGATACTTTCGGAGATACCCGTAGTCTACCTTTATAGTCACCCAGTTACGTTGTGACGTTTGGTATACCCAAAGCATTCCTACGGTATCCGGGAGTTACACGATCTCATGGTCTAAGGAAAAGATACTTGACATTGGAAAAACTCTAGCAAACGAACTATACGATCTTTATGCTATGTTTAGGATTGGGCCTTGTCCATCACATCATTCTCCTAATGATGTGATCTTGTTATCAATGACATCCAATGTCCATAGTCAGGAAACCATGACTATCTGTTGATCAACGAGCTAGTCAACTAGAGGCTTACTAGGGACATGTTGGTGTCTGTTATTCACACATGTATTACGATTTCCGGATAACACAATTATAGCATGAATAAAGACAATTATCATGAACAAGGAAATATAATAATAATGCTTTTATTATTGCCTCTAGGGCATATTTCCAACAGAAGGGTCCACGAAGAAGCAACCTTGTCTATGCCACCATGGCCATCGCCCACGAAGGACTTGCCTCACTAGCGGTAGATCTTCACGAAGTAGGCGATCTCCTTGCCCTTACAAACTCCTTGGTTCAACTCCACAATCTTGTCGGAAGCTCCCAAGTGACACCTAGCCAATCTAGGAGATACCACTCTCCAAGAAGTAACAAATGGTGTGTTGATGATGAACTCCTTGCTCTTGTGCTTCAAATGATAGTCTCCCCAACACTCAACTCTCTCTCATAGGATTTGGATTTGGTGGAAAGAATATTTGAGTGGAAAGCAACTTGGGGAAGGCTAGAGATCAAGATTCATGTGGTAGGAATGGAATATCTTGGCCTCAACACATGAGTAGGTGGTTCTCTCTCAGAACATATGAGTTGGAAGTGTAGATGTGTTCTGATGGCTCTCTCCACGAGTGAAGAGGAGGTGGAGGGGTATACATAGCCTCCACACAAAATCCAACCGTTACACACAATTTACCAATCTCGGTGGGACCGAATCAACAAACTCGGTCGGACCGAAATAGTAAACCTAGTGACCATTAGAGATTTTTGGTGGGATTGACATGCAACTCGGTAGGACCGATATGGTTAGGGTTAGGGCATAACGTAATGTCGGTGAGACCGATTACACAAACTCGGTGAGACCGATTTGGTAATAAGCTAACCAGAGGGTTGGTCAGGCAAACTCGGTGGGACCAATTACACAAACTCGGTGAGACCGATTTTGGTAATGAGCATACACAGTGAGTTTGCATTGTAACCTCGGTAGTACCGATTGCACAAGATCGGTGAGACCGATTTTGGCAATGGACATACACAGTGAGATTACAATCCCATCTCGGTGAGACCGAGATCCCTATCGGTAGAACCGATTTGCTAGGGTTTGGCAATGGCTATGACAAGTGAAACTCGGTGGCGCCGGATAGAAATAATCGGTAGGTCCGAGTTTGGCTTAGGTTTAGGTCATATGTGGAAGTGGGAAAGTAGCTGAGGATTTTGGAGCATATCATTAAGCACTTGAAGCAAGAGGCTCATTAAGCAACACCTCATCCCTCCTTGATAGTATTAAGCTTTTCCTATGGACTCAATGTGATCTTGGATCACTAAAATGTAAAATGAAGAGTCTTGAGCTTTAAGCTTTAGCCAATCCTTTGTCCTTAGCATCTTGGAGAATTTCCCACAACCTTTAGTCCATGCCACTCCATTATTGAACTTATCTGAAACATACTAGATAGAAACGTTAGTCCAACAAGAGATATGTTGTCATTAATTACCAAAACCACCTAGGGAGCACTTGTGCTTTCATCAAGGTTCTCGTGAGTGCATGAAGAGTCTGGCTGACAAGTGTGTGCAAGCCTACAATGAGGCTGAGAAGCGCAAGGCCCTTGGGCATCCTAGCATCGACCCCAGGATGGCTGCAAAGAAGAAGAAGAAGCCCGCTATGGCCGAACCCGACGCACCAAGGCAGGAAGCAGATCCCATTGTCTTCCCAACTAGCATGACTGGCTCGAAGCCAAAGGCCAGGTCAACCGCTTTAGAACTGAAGAAGACGAGGACTGCTGAGGCTGAAGCCAGAAAGAGGAAACATCCTGAAGCCTCTGCTACTGCTCCCTCCAAGAAGAAGCGGAAGACCAAGAAGGAACGGGCTGCTCCCACAGAGCCCTTGATTGTTGAACCCATCTCCATGGTTCGCCCAGCCACTGAACATCAAGAGCGCCAACTGACTATCCATGAGCCTGCTTTCACAGAGGCTCATGAAGCTGAAGACTTCCCAGCAGCTGATCCCACTGCTGCTGAAGACATTGGTCACCATGACCATGTTGAAGATGATGCAATTCTTCCTCAGATCGAGCACCAACAGGTATCATCGCCTGTGCTAACGCACAACGAACTCATCAGCATTAGTCGTCCTTTGACGCCAATTGCTCAGGATGCATCATGGGCTGATCACCCACAAGCACAAGAGGAAGATGACTTTGAGGCCCAGCCAACTCCAACTCCACAGGCGTCGCCAGTGTTACGCAGGCTTCGCAAAGGACCAAGGCCTCCAGTCTCTGAGTCTGAAGCTAAAGCTGCTGAAGACATTCCGAATGCATCAGCCGATGAAGAAGAAACCCCAAGAGCTGCTACACCCCTGTCTCACCAAGAAGCTGTTCTCGAGGAGAACGTGACTGTGACCGACCCTCCAACTCATCAAGTGGAGGTTGAGAATCTTGAGACTGCCACCACCAACACCAATGAAGCCACTAACACTGTCATGGCTGAAGCTAATGTGGAGCCTACACCAACCCACACACCAGAAGTTAGCGAAGCCAATAATACTACTGCTTCTGTTCTTGCGCCTGCTGCTGGTCCTCAGTTTGACTATCATGTTGAGCACAGGCCTCAGGTACAGAAGCCAATCCCAAGAGTGCCCAGGTTTCCAGGTCCTGCATCACCACCTGGATCCTTCAATGTCAACGGCTTCAAAGCAGACAACACTTTCTTCAATAGCTCCAAGAACCCCTACTCAAGGGAAAGAATATCTTCTGATCGGTTCTGGAGCTATCCGCAGCGAAGCTATTACTCCTACATTCTGTACAATCAAGGTCGCATCTTCCCACATAAGCGTCTTGACATCGAAGCAATAGCTGGTCTGCCCTGTCTGGAAGAAGCTCTGGATTGCTTCAAAGAGGTTGGATTACTGCCGTTTGTCACCGACCAAGAGCACTGGAATGAAGAGTTGCTGCTCCAATTCTATGCCACACTTCACATCCGTGGGTACAACAGAGATCCGAAGACTTGGGTCCTGGAGTGGATGACAGGAAATGTTCATCACGAAGCCAAAGCCTTTGATATCATTGAGCTCACTGGTCTGCCCACTCCTGGCGATCTCTACGAACCTGGCTGTCAGCTTCACAGTGAAGCTATGGAGAGCATCTTTCAGAAGCCTGAACCAAACATGAGTCAGATGCTCAGTATGATGAAGCCATTGCCACAAGATGCTGCATATCCTAAGGAGTTCCTTGTTGAAGACCTTGAGTATCTGCCAAGGACTATTTATCACATCATAAGGCGAACTCTCTGGCCTATCAAAGGACATTCTCCACATGCCAAGCTGGAAGGTGCAATGAGGACTTTGGTCTTGTATATTCTTCATGGAAAATGCTTCAATGCACAGGACTTCTTCATCTGCCAACTAGCTGCATCAGGCTCTGATCTTTTTGGCTTGAAGTTCTATGCTCCATGGATAATGCGGCTGATTAAACTCCACTCCGCTATCTCATATCAGCCATCTGCTCGCAATCATCAGATCTTTCTGCCTGATGTGGATATGTCCGTTGAAGCCATTTATCCTGAGCCTGCCAAGGAGCCTCTTAGTCTTCAGAATGCGGAGCATCAAAGTTTTTCTCAGAATATTGAAGGAGTTGAAGCAGTCACTCGTGTTTATCCTTTGCCTGGAACTAGACGTGCACCACATCCTGCCCTTACTGAAGCCACCGATAGCACAATTGCCCAACGACCCAAGAAGTGCACTCGTGTCCTCAATGACCAAGAGCTTCTGGTGGCTCTTCATCAGAAACAGGATAGGCATCATGACTGGCTGAAGCGCCAAATGCAAAGCCTCTTGGTGGATGTCAACCGCATTCGCAATCTTGCCACCAAGAATGCCTTTGTTGCCCATGAAACCTCTCGACGCACCTGGAAAGGGCTGACACTTATGTGCTCTGAAGATGATCTTCAAGAGGATGGTTTCTCTGAACACTTCAAGTTTGACTCCACACCTCCTTGAAGGGCAGTGCTGCGACAAACTCCATCTCTTGAAGACTCTGAGTTCTCTTCCTCTGCTGCAACTGTGAATGCCAGAGTGATCGAGGACGAAGACGATGCTACTTCACCGCCACCTCCTTCAGCACGCTTCGACACTGCTCCAAGTTCTTCTGCACCGCCGAACACCACCGACGACCCTGCTGCTTCACCTACTCTTCATGGGAACGAGTAGATGCTCTATGTCTTCAAACCTTTTTGGTCCTTACTGACAAAAGGGGGAGAAGCATATGAGTTTGATAGTCTTCAAGCGGGTCCACATGGGCGGTTGCTTTATATTTTGCCTCATGTTTACAACTCTTGTTTTGATACATTCGGTTCTTTGAGTTGTAACACCTAAACTCGATGGTCGTCTGCTACTTATTTGCTACTTCGTGATGCGACGATAAATTCCGCATGTGCGACGATAAATTCCGCACTTAGATCATTTTGCAGACGTCCATTTTCCATTATGCATGTCATTATCTTCACATACCTTCTCATGCATAATGAATTGTCATCATAAGTTGAAGAGGATCTCCACAAGTACAACCTGCCATGTGCATTTGCATTCCAAAAGCAAATTACTTATATGCACATCTTCAGGGGGAGCCCTTGCAACTTATGAAGATAATTCCTTATCCTTTACAATTTCACATATTATGTTCCCCGTTGAAAACTTCAACTAGTTTGTCATCAATCACCAAAAAGGGGGAGATTGTAAGTGCATCTAGTGCCACCCCTAGTTGGTTTTGGAGTATTGACGACAAACCTAGTTGAGGGACTAATGTGTTTGTGAGAATTGCAGGATAACACAGGTAGAAGTCCCTCATTGATTCGGTTTTCCTACCAGAGATGACCCCTAAAAATGTATGAAGACATTGATGTCAAAGGTGGTATATGAAGATATTCTCATCGAAGACTATGACAAGAGAAGACATCGCATGAAGCCTATGGAGCTCGAAGACTTAGATCTATAGTAGTTCTTTTTCTTCTTTGTTGAGTCATAGGAACCACCGTACTGTTAACTGGGGTCCAAGAGAACCAGTCAGAATGACTGAAGTGATGCTTAACCAAAACCTATGTCTTCGAGTGAAGACTATGAGAGCGAATCTTGTCCAGAGTCGGACAAGTTAGCTTTGCTTGTAGCCCAAGTAAAGTTGTCGTGTGTGTTTGAAATCTGACCGTTGGAACACGTGTCAGTTCCTTAGTGACCCAGGGTCATTTCGAACAAATCAGGTCGGGTTGCCCAGTGGCTATAAATAGCCCACCCCCTACAACCATAAACGGTTGGCTGCTCGGAGTTAGAGTACGGCTTTTGTCGTTTGAGAGCAACCCACCTCGAAGCCTTTGAGAGAGAATTCCTTGTGAGGATAAAGCCCTAACCACCCAGAGCCAAAGAGTGTTAGGCATCACTTAAGTCTTCTTGTCTGTGTGATCTGAAGACTTATTACACTTGAGGACTGTGAATCCTGCAGCCGATTAGGCGTCGCGTTCTGAGCATCCAAGACACATTGTGGATCGCCGGTGAACGAAGTCTGTGAAGGTTTGGGAGTCTACCTTGAAGACTTGCCAGAGTGATTGGGTGAGGTCTGTGTGACCTTAGCTCAAGGGGAATACGGTGAGGACTGGGTGTCCTGAGTTGCGTGTTCAGGACTGGGTGTCCGGGACTGTGTGTCCTCAGGTTTAAATACCTAGCCGCCCTAACCAGACGTACAGTTGTCACAGTAACTGGAACTAGTCCAACAAATCATTGTCTTCAACGAGTCACTGGTTTCATCCTTCCCTTCCCTTCACTTACTGTTGGTCCTGGTGAAGTCATTGTATGATTGCACTATCTTTTGTCTTCACAGAGTGACTGCGTGTTCTGTTTGGCTTCATAATATCTTCCTACCTGACCCTTACTACATTGCTGCTATTAGTCATTGTGCTTTCACTTCATTGAATACTTGACTATGGTTTGCCTAGTGTAGTCTACTGTAACGCCCTCGATGCGGCTATATCTCCCACGTGTCAAAGCACGACTTAGAGGCATAACCGCATTGAAAGCAATGTCGCAAGTGAGGTAATCTTCACACAACCCATGTAATACATAAGGGAAAGAGATACATAGTTGGCTTACAATCGCCACTTCACACAATTACATGAATAAAGCATTACATCATCCGGATACAATCAAGGTCCGACTACGGAACCAAAATAAAAGAAGAACCCCAAATGCGACAAAGGTCCCCGATCGACCCCAACTGGGCTCCACTACTGATCAACTAACACGAAACAACATAAAGGACAAGATCTTCATCGAGCTCCTCCTGAGCTTGGTTGCGTCATCTGCACGGTAACATAGGCACCTGCAAACTGGTTTTGGAAGTATCTGTGAGCCACAGGGACTCAGCAATCTCGCACCCGCGAGATCAAGACTATTTAAGCTTATAGGAAGGCTGGGGTAATAAGGTGGAGCTGCAGCAAGCGACTAGCATATATGGTGGCTAACATACGCAAATGAGAGCGAGAAGAGAAGGCAAAGCACGGTCGATAAAGGTATGATCAAGAAGTGATCCTGGACTACCTACGTCAAGCATAACTCCAACACCGTGTTCACTTCCCGGACTCCGCCGGAAAGAGACCATCACAGTTACACACACGGTTGATGTATTTTAATTAAGGTCAACTTCGGGTTTTCTACAACCGGACGTTAACAAATTCCCATCTGCCCATAACCGCGGGCACGGCTTTCGAAAGTTCAAATCCCTGCAGGGGTGTCCCAACTTAGCCCATCACAAGCTCTCACGGTCAACGAAGGAATAGACCTCCACCCGAGACATTCCGATCAGACTCGGTATCCCGGTACAACAAGACATTTCGACAGGGTAAAACTAAACCAGCAACACCGCCCGAAGGTGCCGACAAATCCCGATAGGAGCTGCACATATCTCTTTCTCAGGGCACACTCAGATTGTCTAAGGTACGGGTAGGCCAACCCAGAGTTGCCCCTGGTGGCCACCGGCAGCTGACAGGTTGGACCAACACTCAGAGGAGCACTGGCCCGGGGGGGTAAAATGATGATGACCCTCAGGAGCGCGACTCCCAAGGGAAAAGAAAAGGCTAGGTGGCAAATGGTAAAACCAATGTTGGGCATTGCTGGAGAAGCTTTACTTAAGGCGAACTGTCAAGGGGTTCCCATTATAGCCCAACCGCGTAAGGGACGCAAAATCCGGGAACATAACACCGATATGACGGAAACTAGGGCGGCAAGAGTGGAACAAAACACCAGGCATAAGGCCGAGCCTTCCACCCTTTACCAAGTATATAGATGCATTAATTATGTAAGATATATTGTGATATCCCAACAAGTAAACATGTTCCAACAAGGAACAACATCTCCATGTTCCAACAAGGAACAAACTTCGATCTTCACCTGCAACTAACAACGCTATAAGAGGGGCTGAGCAAAGCGGTAACATAGCCAATCAACGGTTTGCTAGGACATGGTGGGTTAGAGGTTGAACATGGCAATTTGGGTGGCTGACAAGCAAGTGGTAGGCATCGTAGCGTTGGCATGGCAAAAGAGCGAGCAAACTAGCATAGCAAAGATAGTAGTGATTTCGAGGGTATGATCATCTTGCCTGAAATCCCGCAAGGAAGAAGAAAGAGTCCATGAAGAAGACAAACGGACGTAGTTGAACGGATCCTCACAAACGCGACGTTATCGGAACCAACCCGAAGAAGCAATCACCGGAAAAGGAGCACACAACATAGTAAATAACCAACACATCAACATGGCATGATGCACAAACGAGTATGATGCATGTCCGGTTTAATGAAGCATGGCATGGCAAAGTGCACAAGCAGTTCTACAAATTAAGTGGAGATCAATATGCAACGAGTTGCATATTGACGAAACACCACAACAAGTTATTTAGTTTGATCTCGTTTATGTACTCAACAATATTAAATGTTGGTTAACATGTCAAGAGGGTGAAACAAAGTAAAACTACCTATCTAGTCAAGTTTAAATGAGGCCGGAAGCAACGAACAACAATTCCGGAAACTCCCCATATGCATATTTTAGATTAGGTCCTTTTCTGCCCTAAACACAATTTTAGAGTTGTTTTAAATGCAAATAAAGGTCACCATGATAAACTAGGCAAAATTCTACCCCATTTACATATAAAGTTTATTAAAATTGGAGTTACGGTTATTTAGTTATGAAATAAAGCATTTTAGCATGGCATAGGAGCAAATTAATGTAAACAGCATTTTTATCATCTCAAACATAGATGAAAGTTGGATATTATTAATCTACACAAAATTCTGAGCAAGTTTCATATATAAAACATTTTAATCCGATGCAGGGTTCGTGAGCTATTAAATGCATGAACATGAGGGTCTAATCTGTAAAACTGGCAATCCCTGGAATAATTGGACAAATTCACAGAACGAGAAAAAAAACATGATCGGGCTGAATCTGAACAGTGCACTGGGCAGCCCAACAAGAGTAAAAAAAACAAGAGGAGGGGGCGCTGGGGTTCGGCTCACCCCTGGGCTTTGGAGGCGCGGCCCAAAATGAAGAGGACGGAGGCCGAGGCGAGGCCGGCTGGAGCTGGGCCTTGGGGCGCTCGCGCTGGGGAAGCAGGCCGGTGGGAGATGGATCTGGCCCGGTTCGGAGGAGGTGGCCCACTCGGGCGCGGGCGATCTGGGCCTGGAGGCGCGGGAGGCTGGACCACGGGGAGCTGGGCCTTCGCGGGGGCGCGGGCGAGCTGGGCTGGTGCGGAGGCCCACGAGGAGGGGCTCGTCTCCCTCGATCCCGATCGGATCGGGGAGGCAGGGGCGGCGGCGCCCGATGGTGAAGCCGGCGAGGGACGGCGGGGCTTCCCCGGCTGCGGCACGGGAAGCAGCGGGGATGGGGAGAGGCGGATCCGACGAGGGAAGGCCCGGATCCGGCGACGACGCGGCAAGACGGGGCCGGCGGGGAGCTTGGTAGGTGGCGGCACGGGAGAAGTACGGCGGGGTCGAAGCGCGGTGGAGACAGGCGGCGGGCGGCGGACGGCGTCGGGGAGGACGAAGGCGGCGCCTCCCGGGCGGCGGCGCGAGGAGATGGACCCGCGCGGGCCGGTTGCGAGCTTTCCGGGCCCGGCGGCGAAGTGGGGAGGCTGGGCGCTGACGTGGCGCGCGGTGAGTGGAGGGGAAGCGGCGGCGGGGTGACATGTCGCGCTCTCATTGGGCGGAGTGAGGTGGCGCGCGGCGGCGGACATGTCTGGTGCAGCGCGGACGCGTCCGGTGGCGCGGGGAGGAGTGGATCTAGGGTTTAGACTGCGAAATGATCCGAAATTTCGGGGAGGGGTGCTCTTTTATAGGTAGAGGGAGCTAGGAAGCTCCAAATGAGGTGCGGTTTTCGGCCACGCGATCGTGATCGAACGACCGAGATGATGGAGCAGAGTTAGGTGGGTTTTTGGTCAAAATGGAAGGGTGTTAGGCTGCAACACACACGAGGCCTTCTCGGTCCCTCGGTTAACCGTTGGAGTATCAAACGAAGTCCAAATGGTATGAAACTTGACAGGCGGTCTACCGGTAGTAAACCAAGGCTGCTTGACAAGTCTCGGTCCAATCCGGAAATGTTTAATCCCCACACAAGAAAGAAAGGTAGAAATGACCACCGGAGGAGAACGGAACGCCGGATCGCAAAACGGACAACGGGGAAAATGCTCGGATGCATGAGACGAACATGTATGAAAATGAAATGCGCATGATGACATGATATGAGATGCGTGACACGCAAGCAATGACAACGCAACAACAGCGAATAACTGCACGACACCTGGCACATCGGTCTCGGGGCGTTACAACACTCCACCACTATGAGAGGATCTCGTCCCGAGATCTAGAATGGCACCGGAGGGACAACGGAAGAGAAAGAGAGGAGAGGTAAAACTAAGTTGCTCCTTTGACGAACGAGTGAAACCAAAGAACCTTGCGAGGTTGAACTAATTCGAGAAAAGAATAGAACGAAGGAGAACAAAGTCGAAAACACTCCGTTAGAAACTAGGGAAAGAGCATTGCGAAACCTTGAGGTTGAAGGGAAGATATATATATTGAAAACGTGCCGGTTAAGTAAGGGGGTCAAGGAAGACCAAATTCGAACAGCACTCCGGTTGAAAAGTGATACAAGACTAGATAAGATGAAAAGAACTTGAGCAGAGGACACGACACTCTGGTTAAATGGATGAGCACGAAAAGAACATGATCTTTGACAAACGAGATGATGGGTTGAAAAGAGCAACATCACAATGACTCCGGAACGAAGGGAAACAAGATGTTGAGAGATCACAGATACAACAAATGCTAGAATGGAGTTGTTGAAAACCAACAACGAAAAGAATAATCTTGATATGGGCTTATGGAAACATCTCAACATTATGAGGTGACAACCGGCCACTAACGGAACAATTACTTGCTTGAGATTAACGAAGAGATGAAAACTTGTTCCATCAAGATGGAAAAGAGATAACTTGGTTCATTAATAAGCACCAAATAGCAACATTCCTTAGGGAAGGCTTTAGGTGAAATCTATACCAAGATAACTCCAATGAAGAGATTGACGGTTGAAAAGATCTCTTGAACAAAGAGAAAAAGATGGATTTAAATATGTCACTCTTGAAAACTTGTGAATCACGAAGCAACGAAGGGGAATTATCAAGAAGGACATAATACCACCTCCAAAGATACGGTAGAAAGAAATTGCACTCCGGATAGCAAGATGAAGAATGCTTGAGTTTCGTAGAAAAGAATCTCGATGAACACTTCAAGAAGAAATATAAATCCTTGATGAACCATCATGTAGAGCCTCCATGAAGAACTCCGGTAATAAAAGGATGATAAAAAGAAAGAGAAGTTGAAAACACAAGGTGAAGCCTTGCGATGATTTAGATGGAGCTTCGCGACGAGATAATGCGGAAAACTTAGAACTCCGGAAGAAAGATGAACAACAAGCAGCCAAGAATTTATTCCTCCTGGACAAACTCTGAAGGAAAGGATTAATCACTTGGATGAAACCAGAATAAGAATTATGTTATGCGTATCCTTCACCAATTTAAATTGATGACAAGCAACGGATTTGGCATACCACTTATTCTTGTAGAAAGGATTAAGAGAGATATGGCGTAAACTTGAGAAGGTCTTCAACGAACCACCGGTAGGATTTGGAAAGAACGAATGAATTGATATGATAACAAAGAAAGAGAACTCTTGAACGAACCACCGTAAGAATTGAAATTGAACGTAGCAAATGCACAAATCACCGGGAAGAATTGCAAAATGAATGAAGATACTTTAGGGTATTTAGATACATGAGAACGAAGAGAGCACAAGCCGATTAAAGATCACTTGAACAAGGCACCGGTAAGATCGGAGAATGATAACTGCAAACTGAGAATGAATAAATCTGAATTGATGGACTCCGGATGACAAACTGAGAAGACTCTTGAATAACTCCGGATGGATGAAAAGAATTCTCACGATCAAAACAATTATGAGAGGATGGCAACAAGCTAGCACCATGAATCTTGAAGAGAATAGAGCAAGATTAAAGAGAAACTCTTCTTCGGTCTTCAAATGATGAGAATGACAACGAGAAACACCACCAAGAATTATTGAGGCACACCGCAAGAATCAAAAGTGAAGAGGTTGAGCCAACTATGAAAAGAATTTGAAAGATCTTGGAGAAAAGCATTTGACTGATGATAACTCATTCTTACGTCAAACTTAGAGAAGAATTTAGGATAGCTCTGGGAAAATAGAAGAGTCAGGTAAGATCCTGGGAAAAGACCTGTGGGTTAGGGCCCACTCAAAAGAAAACACTGTTGAACGATTTAAAAGAGAGATTGCACCGGTTGAGTTAAATGGCTTGAATGAGGGAACATCCTCGAAAGAACTTGAACGAAAGTAGAGTGGAAACACGAATCTTCGAGATATCTTGAGCACTCCGGAACAATTGAATAGCGGGAAGTGAATAAATATGAGGAGCACCGTCAAGAGAAGGTATTTGAGACGAGAAAAAGGGGATATAATCGACAAATCTTGACTTGAATCCACCGGAGAAGAGAAAGGAATGAGGAATGACGAACTTGAAGCTCCATTAGAATCTTCATGAGAATCACCGGATAAGAACATTGACGGAAAAGAATGGAGAAACTTCCCATCAATAAAATGGATACTCGATTAAGAAATCTGAGTCCTTGAAGAAAAAGGGGTGGGAGGGCGGGAAAACAAAAACAACTTGGGACGGATGAGACAAACACCGTTGAGAGAACTGAGAGGTGATCTTGCGAATGTTGAAATGATCGGATCCACTTGAAGAGGAAGACGCTGGTTGAAGGATTGACATGGCAATCTCGATTGTCGAGAAGGATTGGTATTCACATCGGAGTATGAGAACACCATTTCGGAAAGGTATGGAATCAACACTTGACATTGAAGCAACTCGAATACCACAACTCAAAACAAAAACAAAGGACTGGCTTGCAGAATAAGCCGGAACAAACATATGATAGAGATTTCGTCCGAAGTTTTCGTGGTGGGGCCTACACGGGCTCGATCGTACAGCACCATCATGTACAAGGCAGTGCACATGACATACGAAGCGTCCCCGAGTCGGCATAGCCAAGGACTCTTTAAGACACAACGAGACCACTATAAAAACGACCGTGGAAAGGCGGACCACTAGACGTCGAACCCCAATTTCATATCATACATCTGTCGAAAAGATATCCTAAGAGCTACTTGAATTCCCACCTATGAAACTCCCGAAATTTTCCGGTTATGCAATCAGGTGTTGGGGATACAGGGGAAGCATAATATCTCACCCAAACTAGCAAATCCTACATCCAGCTGTATCCATCCTTCAACACATAACCAAGAAACCTTCGGAAATCATCTACCTCAACCTTCGAAAATCATCCGTTATACAAATTATGGCGATACTCCCGAACTCCCGCCCCAGTACTGGGTGGCGTCGAGGTTATCTCACCAACGAACTGCATAAAAGAGATTTTCGATGTCGGCGTACTAAACTCAGGTATTCCAGAATTGCAACGATAAAATTATGATGACAACACCTCAGAGCTCAACTCCCCGGGACACTTCCACTAAACCCCTGACAGGAGGCACCAAGACAATGTTCTCATCATAAAACCATCGGAACGATTCCAAGATACCCGCGTGATCCTAAATTTTTTTTAGTGAAATTTGAGAAGAGAAGAGTCAAAACTCTACGTCAGGATGCCTTACCAGAGCGATGAGGAGACTGGGAAGTAAAAAGAATTCCTAAACTCTCCGATATATAATTCCTAAATGACTCAAAACATTTTTTTCTAGACACAAACTCGGCTGCTAAAAACGATCAATCAGTGGGGCTCCTAAGGTCGGGGAAGGCTCTGATACCAACTTGTAACGCCCTCGATGCGGCTATATCTCCCACGTGTCGAAGCACGACTTAGAGGCATAACCGCATTGAAAGCAATGTCGCAAGTGAGGTAATCTTCACACAACCCATGTAATACATAAGGGAAAGAGATACATAGTTGGCTTACAATCCCCACTTCACACAATTACATGAATAAAGCATTACATCATCCGGATACAATCAAGGTCCGACTACGGAACCAAAATAAAAGAAGAACCCCAAATGCGACAAAGGTCCCCGATCGACCCCAACTGGGCTCCACTACTGATCAACTAACACGAAACAACATAAAGGACAAGATCTTCATCGAGCTCCTCCTGAGCTTGGTTGCGTCATCTGCATGGTAACATAGGCACCTGCAAACTGGTTTTGGAAGTATCTGTGAGCCACAGGGACTCAGCAATCTCGCACCCGCGAGATCAAGACTATTTAAGCTTATAGGAAGGCTGGGGTAATAAGGTGGAGCTGCAGCAAGCGACTAGCATATATGGTGGCTAACATACGCAAATGAGAGCGAGAAGAGAAGGCAAAGCACGGTCGATAAAGGTATGATCAAGAAGTGATCCTGGACTACCTACGTCAAGCATAACTCCAACACCGTGTTCACTTCCCGGACTCCGCCGGAAAGAGACCATCACGGTTACACACACGGTTGATGTATTTTAATTAAGGTCAACTTCGGGTTTTCTACAACTGGACGTTAACAAATTCCCATCTGCCCATAACCGCGGGCACGGCTTTCGAAAGTTCAAATCCCTGCAGGGGTGTCTCAAATTAGCCCATCACAAGCTCTCACGGTCAACGAAGGAATAGACCTCCACCCGAGACATTCCGATCAGACTCGGTATCCCGGTACAACAAGACATTTCGACAGGGTAAAACTAAACCAGCAACACCGCCCGAATGTGCCGACAAATCCCGATAGGAGCTGCACATATCTCTTTCTCAGGGCACACTCAGATTGTCTAAGGTACGGGTAGGCCAACCCAGAGTTGCCCCTGGTGGCCACCGGCAGCTGACAGGTTGGACCAACACTCAGAGGAGCACTGGCCCGGGGGGGTAAAATGATGATGACCCTCAGGAGCGCGACTCCCAAGGGAAAAGA
Source organism: Triticum dicoccoides (assembly GCF_002162155.2). NCBI lineage: Eukaryota > Viridiplantae > Streptophyta > Magnoliopsida > Poales > Poaceae > Triticum > Triticum dicoccoides. The sequence continues at coordinate 465,222,201 of NC_041390.1, forward strand.
AAAGGCTAGGTGGCAAATGGGAAAACCAATGTTGGGCATTGCTGGAGAAGCTTTACTTAAGGCGAACTGTCAAGGGGTTCCCATTATAGCCCAACCGCGTAAGGGACGCAAAATCCGGGAACATAACACCGATATGACGGAAACTAGGGCGGCAAGAGTGGAACAAAACACCAGGCATAAGGCCGAGCCTTCCACCCTTTACCAAGTATATAGATGCATTAATTATGTAAGATATATTGTGATATCCCAACAAGTAAACATGTTCCAACAAGGAACAACATCTCCATGTTCCAACAAGGAACAAACTTCGATCTTCACCTGCAACTAACAACGCTATAAGAGGGGCTGAGCAAAGCGGTAACATAGCCAATCAACGGTTTGCTAGGACATGGTGGGTTAGAGGTTGAACATGGCAATTTGGGTGGCTGACAAGCAAGTGGTAGGCATCGTAGCGTTGGCATGGCAAAAGAGCGAGCAAACTAGCATAGCAAAGATAGTAGTGATTTCGAGGGTATGATCATCTTGCCTGAAATCCCGCAAGGAAGAAGAAAGAGTCCATGAAGAAGACAAACGGACGTAGTTGAACGGATCCTCACAAACGCGACGTTATCGGAACCAACCCGAAGAAGCAATCACCGGAAAAGGAGCACACAACATAGTAAATAACCAACACATCAACATGGCATGATGCACAAACGAGTATGATGCACGTCTGGTTTAATGAAGCATGGCATGGAAAAGTGCACAAGCAGTTCTACAAATTAAGTGGAGATCAATATGCAACGAGTTGCATATTGACGAAACACCACAACAAGTTATTTAGTTTGATCTCGTTTATGTACTCAACAATTTTAAATGTTGGTTAACATGTCAAGAGGGTGAAGCAAAGTAAAACTACCTATCTAGTCAAGTTTAAATGAGGCCGGAAGCAACGAACAACAATTCCGGAAACTCCCCATATGCATATTTTAGATTAGGTCCTGTTCTGCCCTAAACACAATTTTAGAGTTGTTTTAAATGCAAATAAAGGTCACCATGATAAACTAGGCAAAATTCTACCCCATTTACATATAAAGTTTATTAAAATTGGAGTTACGGTTATTTAGTTATGAAATAAAGCATTTTAGCATGGCATAGGAGCAAATTAATGTAAACAACATTTTTATCATCTCAAACATAGATGAAAGTTGGATATTATTAATCTACACAAAATTCTGAGCAAGTTTCATATATAAAACATTTTAATCCGATGCAGGGTTCGTGAGCTATTAAATGCATGAACATGAGGGTCTAATCTGTAAAACTGGCAATCCCTGGAATAATTGGACAAATTCACAGAACGAGAAAAAAAACATGATCGGGCTGAATCTGAACAGTGCACTGGGCAGCCCAACAAGAGTAAAAAAAACAAGAGGAGGGGGCGCTGGGGTTCGGCTCACCCCTGGGCTTTGGAGGCGCGGCCCAAAATGAAGAGGACGGAGGCCGAGGCGAGGCCGGCTGGAGCTGGGCCTTGGGGCGCTCGCGCTGGGGAAGCAGGCCGGTGGGAGATGGATCTGGCCCGGTTCGGAGGAGGTGGCCCACTCGGACGCGGGCGATCTGGGCCTGGAGGCGCGGGAGGCTGGACCACGGGGAGCTGGGCCATCGCGGGGGCGCGGGCGAGCTGGGCTGGTGCGGAGGCCCACGAGGAGGGGCTCGTCTCCCTCGATCCCGATCGGATCGGGGAGGCAGGGGCGGCGGCGCCCGATGGTGAAGCCGGCGAGGGACGGCGGGGCTTCCCCGGCTGCGGCACGGGAAGCAGCGGGGATGGGGAGAGGCGGATCCGACGAGGGAAGGCCCGGATCCGGCGACGACGCGGCAAGACGGGGCCGGCGGGGAGCTTGGTAGGTGGCGGCACAGGAGAAGTACGGCGGGGTCGAAGCGCGGTGGAGACAGGCGGCGGGCGGCGGACGGCGTCGGGGAGGACGAAGGCGGCGCCTCCCGGGCGGCGGCGCGAGGAGATGGACCCGCGCGGGCCGGTTGCGGGCTTTCCGGGCCCGGCGGCGAAGTGGGGAGGCTGGGCGCTGACGTGGCGCGCGGTGAGTGGAGGGGAAGCGGCGGCGGGGTGACATGTCGCGCTCTCATTGGGCGGAGTGAGGTGGCGCGCGGGGGCGGACATGTCTGGTGCAGCGCGGACGCGTCCGGTGGCGCGGGGAGGAGTGGATCTAGGGTTTAGACTGCGAAATGATCCGAAATTTCGGGGAGGGGTGCTCTTTTATAGGTAGAGGGAGCTAGGAAGCTCCAAATGAGGTGCGGTTTTCGGCCACGCGATCGTGATCGAACGACCGAGATGATGGAGCAGAGTTAGGTGGGTTTTTGGTCAAAATGGAAGGGTGTTAGGCTGCAACACACACGAGGCCTTCTCGGTCCCTCGGTTAACCGTTGGAGTATCAAACGAAGTCCAAATGGTACGAAACTTGATAGGCGGTCTACCGGTAGTAAACCAAGGCTGCTTGACAAGTCTCGGTCCAATCCGGAAATGTTTAATCCCCACACAAGAAAGAAAGGTATAAATGACCACCGGAGGAGAACGGAACGCCGGATCGCAAAACGGACAACGGGGAAAATGCTCGGATGCATGAGACGAACATGTATGCAAATGAAATGCGCATGATGACATGATATGAGATGCATGACACGCAAGCAATGACAATGCAACAACAGCGAATAACTGCACGACACCTGGCACATCGGTCTCGGGGCGTTACATCTACCTTCCGCTGCATGGTAATAGGTTTATTTCTATCGTTTGTCTTCGAAACTTCCACGTTTGAAAGACTTTCATAAAAATCGCCTATTCACCCCCCTCTAGTCGATATAACGCACTTTCATGCACAAATTCCCACACTCAACATGATATCCGGTCTAGATGCACAAAGGTAAAGCAAGGAGCCTATCATGGAACGATATACCTTTTGATCCACCGCTTTACCATTGGGATCTATGTCAAGTTGGCACTTGGTGGGCATTGGAGTGGAAGCCAGCTTGACATCACTTAGCTTGAATCTCTTGAACATGTCTTGAGTGTATTTGGCTTGGTTGATGAAGGTTCCTTCTCTTCTTTGCTTCACTTCGAACCCTAGAAAGAACTTCAGCTCTCCCATGGAAGACATCTCAAACTTTGAGGTCATGAGGGTAGCAAATTCCTCATTGAAAGCTTTGTTAGGGGAACCAAAGATAATATCATCAACATATAATTGACACACAAACAACTCCCCTTTGACATTCTTAGTAAAAAGAGTGGGGTCGATTAGCCCAACTTCGAAACCACGGTCTTGTAACAACTCGGTAAGGTGGACATACCACGCACGTGGGGCTTGTTTAAGGCCATAGAGTGCCTTATTGAGTTGATACACATGATCGGCAAAGTAGGGATCCTCGAACCCGGTGGGTTGCTTGACATAAACCAATTCATTAATAGGACCATTAAGAAAAGCACTCTTCACATCCATTTGTTGTAACTTAAAGTTATGATGAGAAGCATATGTGATCAACATGTGAATGGATTCAAGACGAGCAACGGGAGCGAAGGTTTCACCATAGTCAATACCCTCGACTTGGGAGTAGCCTTGTGCTACCAGACGAGCCTTGTTGCGAATGATAATCCCATGGGCATCTTGCTTGTTCTTAAATAGCCACTTGGTTCCAATGACATTGTGATTCCCCATCGGTCTTGGCACCAATCTTCACACTTTGTTGTGCTCGAAGTTGTTGAGTTCTTCATGCATGGCATTGAGCCAATCCGGATCTTCGAGCGCCTCATATACCTTGTGAGGTTCGACACAAGAGACAAACGCATGATGCTCACAATAGTTTGCTAATTGTCTACGAGTGCTTACCCCCTTTCTTAAGCTTCCAAGCACATTCGTCATGAGATGATCCTTGGTGGAGAGCTTGGAAGCAACCTTGGCGGCACGACGCTCCAGTTCCTCCTCGGGGGTGAGATGAGGAGTGGTCACTTGATCATTTTGAGCATCGTCTTGAGCTTGTTCTTGTTCTTGAACTTGCTCGGAGGAGAGAACTTGACCTTGGGCATCACTTGATGTGTCAACACCGTCTTGAGCATGATCTTGCCCTTGGTCATGTTCTTGAGGATGAGGGCCTTCATGTTGTTCTTCGGAAGCGTGTGGTCCTTGGGTTGGTGATGGCTCCACTTGAGTGGAGCATTATCCTTCTCCTTCGGCCACAAGGGGTTCCTCAATGGGTAGGATAAAGCCAACACCCATTCTTCTTATGGCTTGAGGAGGAATTTCATCACCTACATCACAAGTGCCACTTTGCTCCACTTGGGAGCCATTATTCTCATCAAACTCCACATTACATGTCTCCTCAATAAGTCCCGTGGATTTATTGAGGACACGGTAAGCATGAGAGTTTGTAGCATAACCAACAAATATGCCCTCATAAGCTCTAGTCTCAAATTTAGACAACCGAACACCTTTGTTGAGAATGAAACACTTACACCCGAACACCCGAAAGTACTTGAGGTTGGGCTTGTTACCGGTGAGTATCTCATATGGAGTCTTGTTAAAGCCCTTGCGGAGGTAGAGCCGATTGGATGTATGACACGCGGTGTTGATGGCTTCGGCCCAAAAGTTGTACGGAGACTTGAACTCCGCCATCATGGTCCTTGCCGCATCCATCAACGTCCGGTTCTTCCTCTCCGCAACACCGTTTTGTTGAGGGGTGTAAGGTGCGGAATATTGATGCTTGATCCCCTCATCACTAAGAAACTCATCCAAGGTGTAGTTCTTGAACTCGGTGCCGTTGTCACTTCTTATTGTCAAGATCTTTGCATTGTGTTGACGTTGTGCTTCATTTGCAAAGTCAATGACGGTTTGTTGGGTCTCGCTCTTCCTCTTGAAGAAATACACCCAAGTGTATCTTGAGTAGTCATCCACAATCACCAAGCAATACTTCCTACCCCCAAGACTATCGAAGGATGGAGGCCCAAAGAGATCCAAGTGAAGGAGCTCCAAATGCCTCTTTGAGTAAATGATAGTCGTGGGAGGGTGAGCCTTCTCATGTAGCTTTCCTTCGATACAAGCACTACAAGCACGATCTTTAGCAAAACTAACATTCGTTAGTCCACGGACATGGTCCCCCTTGAGAAGACTTTGCAAAGATCTCATATTGACATGGGCTAAACGGCGATGCCAAAGCCATCCCACATCAACTTTAGCCATTAGGCATGTCGCGGTCTTAGTGGGTCGCTCTGAAAAGTTAATCACATATAGACCATTCTCGACATGCCCAACAAATGCTACTTTAAGAGTCTTGCTTCACAAGAGGGCCACGGTATCGATATCAAAGAAAGTGGCAAAGCCCATGATTGCAAGTTGACGAACGGAAAGTAAATTGTATGCAAGGGACTCAACAAGCATGACCTTCTCGACCGTGAGATCATGAGAGATGACTACCTTGCCAAGTCCCAATACCTTAGAAGATGAGGCGTCACCCCACTCGACATTGGTGGGCATAGATGGAATCTTGTGCACGTCCACCACCAAGTCCTTGCTTCCGGTCATATGATTTGTAGCTCCGCTATCGAGCAACCATGATCCCCCACCGGAAGCAAACACCTACAAGAGATCAATGCTTGGTTTTAGGTACCCATTTTGTAACGGGTCCTCTGATGTTAGTAACAAGGGTCTTTGGAACCCAAATAGACCATTCAATGTACTCATGAGGAGAACCAACAAATTTGGCATAGACATGCCCATCACTAGCACGACATAACATATAAGAAGGATTAAAGTCGCCGGCTTTGATGGGAGGAGTGGCATTGCCCTTTTTGACACTGCCACCCTTCGCATTGTTCTTCTTCTCCTTGGAAGCACTCTCTCCCTCCTTCACAAAGGTTTGCATGAGAGGATGAGGTCGTTTGGTCTTGTCATTCTTCTTCTTGTTCTGGGACTCGAGCACGTACCCAATCCCTTCCTTGGCCACGACTCCCTTTTTGGTTGATCAAGAGGTCGTTGAGGTTCTTCTTGCCTTGTATGCAAGTCGCAAGACCTCTCTCAAGTTGCACCTTTAGCTTAGCGTTCTCCTCAACAAGATGCACATGCTCACAACACGGGTTAGTAGCATTTGCATTATCAATTAGCATCATACGAGGAAAAGTGGCTTTTTCCTTGGTTAGCTTTACTTGAAGTTGATCATGAGACTCTTTGAGGATAGAATGAGTACCCTTCAAGACCTTGTGAGCCTTGTCAAGTATATCAAACTCCTCTTTGAGTCTAGCAAGATCAACCTCAAGTTTGGCCTTCTCGGAGTTTAGCACATGAGAAACAATGAGAACATGATCATAATCTTTCTTTAACTTAGCATGATCAACGTTGTGTGACTCCTCAAGAGCCAAACGAAGACCACGCTCTTCCTCAAGAGCATTGGAAAGATCCAAAATCTCATCGGCATAGTCACGACTATGCCCCTCCATCTTAGTGATGGTATCTTCGTGACCCTCGATCATGTCATTGGCTTCACCAAGTTGTTCCAAGAGAGCAACAAAGTGCTTCTTGGATTTACCCTTAAGTTTACCCATAAAGGCCTCAAACTCATTCGCCTCCACATTAGCTCCCTCGTGTTCATCAATGCTATCCGTCGAAGAAGGATGATTAATGATGGTAGTTTTGATGTTGGGGGTTACCTTGTTAGTGGCTTTAGCCATGAGGCACTTGGCGATGATGCTCTCATTGGGTGAGTTGAAGAGAGACACCCGTGGAGTCGTCGCAATGGCAACAGAGGCCATGACAACCGACTCATCATCGTCATCATCCTCATTGTACTCTTCTTGTACCACCAATGCCTTGGGAGGAGTCTTCTTGGTGAAGTTGCTCTTGTTGGGGAACGACTTGGCCTTGTCCTTTCGGATGAGCTTGCCACCATTGTCTTCCCTCTTCTCATACGGGCACTCCGCAACAAAATGAATCACGTTGCCACAATTGTAGCAAGTCCTTACACGTTGCTTGCTCTTCATGCCACTTGAGTTGTTCTTGTTAAAGTTTGGCCTTGAGTTTTTCTTGCTCCAAAATTGCCTTGAAGCAAGTGCCATGTGTTCGTGATATGCACACTTTGTATCTTCGGGGTTGCTCTCCTCTTCTTCCTCTTCTTCTTCTTCAACACAGAGCTTGGCCTTCAATGCAAGGTTGGGATTCTTTGTCCTTTGAGAATGAAGCACCGCATTGTCGGCGGTCTTGTCCAAAATGTTCATGGCCACAAACTCATCCAACACTTCGCTTGAGGTCAAAGTGTGGAAGTCCGGCCTCTGACGAATGGCGGAGGACATGGCCTTGTGGTAGGGCATCATTGCCTTGAGGAATTTGCACTTGATCCAATTGTCATCTGTGTCCTTGCTCCCGTGATCTCGGAGCGAGACCGCGAGTTTGGTTACTCTCCGAGAAAGCTCACGAGGTTCTTCATCTTCTTTCATTGCAAACTCATCGGCCTCATCTTGCACCACTCTTGCGCTTCCCCTGTAGAGCGAGACAACACAAAGCCATGCGTCTTTGGCCAAGGCGAAGGGCCTGAGATGAGGTAGATCTTCGGGTGGAATTGCATCTTGAATGATGAAGAGAGCATTCTCATTGAATTGGTTATCCGCGGCTTCTCGAGGAGTGAAGTTGCTTGGATCATGCGGATGGAAACCTTCTTCAATGATTCTCCAAAGATTAGTGTTCACATGATTTAAATGACGTTTAAAGTGGTAAACCCAAGAATCAAAGTCCTCATTTTTCACAATCTTAGGGGGAGGACCGACATGGTTCAAATGAGTGGAAGGAACCGGTCCACCATAAACAACTGGTGGTTCCACATGAGCAAAGATGCCGGTGCCATTTTTACCACTAGAAGAAGGAGCCTTTTCACTACTAGCTCCCCCCTTGTCGGAGATAGCATCCGTCACCTTGTCGGTGGGATCACCCACTTTCAATGCTGCGGTGGATAGTTTAAGCCCCTCAAGGAATTTAGTAAACATGCTTTCAACCTCGGTTGTCATGGAGGTTTTCAATGTCTCCAAGGCCACATTGAACTCATCACGAGAGACCGAGGTTTCCCCATCGCTCGTAGACGAGATCAGATTCACACCTGAGTGTTCCTCCACACCGTCTACGGTATCAACCATACTCTTTGGATGGTAAAGTCCTTAATAAAGAAACAAGGCTCTGATACCAATTGAAAGGATCGATATGGTTGACTAGAGGGGGGTGAATAGGCAACTAACTATTTTTAACTTTTCTTTATCAATTTAAACTTTGCATCAAAGTAGGTTGTCTAGATATGCAACTAGGTGAGCAACCTATATGATGCAACAAGGATAGGAACACAAGCAAGCAAGAGATATAACACAAATAAGCTTGCACAAGTAAAGGCATGAGATAACCAAGAGTGGAGCCGGTGGAGACGAGGATGTGTTACGAAGTTCCTTCCCTTTGAGGGGAAGTACGTCTCCATTGGAGCGGTGTGGAGGCACAATGCTCCCCAAGAAGCCACTAGGGCCACCGTATTCTCCTCACGCCCTCACACAATGCGAGATGCCGTGATTCCACTATTGGTGCCCTTGGAGGCGGCGACCGAACCTTTACAAACAAGGTTGGGGCAATCTCCACAACTCAATTGGAGGCTTCCAACGACACCACGAAGCTTCACCACAACAGACTATGGCTTCACGGTGACATTAACCGTCTAGGATGCTCAAACACCCAAGAGTAACAAGATCCGCAAGGGATTAGTGGGGGGAATCAAATTTCTCTTGATGGAAGTGTGGATCGGGGCCTTCTCAACCACTCCCGAGCAAATCAACAAGTTTGATTGGCTAGGGAGTGAGATCGGGAGAAAATGGAGCTTGGAGCAACAATGGAGCTTAGGGTTGGAAGATATAGGTCAACAGGGAAGAAGGGGACCCCTTTTATAGTGTGGAACAAAGATCCAATCGTTATCCACCTACCAGCCCGCGGCCAGCGGTAGTACCGCTCCAGGCCAGCGGTACTACCGCAGGGCCACGCGGTACAACCGTGCAGGCCCGCGGTACTACCACAACACCAGCAACACCTAGGGCGGACCAGTGGCACAAGTGCTGAGGGCGGTACTTCCGCGGGCGCGGTACTACCGCTCCCCCTTGCGGTACTACCGTAAGGCAGGAACCCCCTAGCCTGGAAAGAGTGTGGATAAGGAAACAACTGTGCCTACTTCCGTGGAGAAGTGGAAGAAGCAAAGACCTGACACAGTACTACCGTAGAGGAGCGGTACTACCGCCTGGCAGCTGAGCACAGTACTACCGCGAAATGAAAACGGTACTACCGTGGTAGGCGTGGATGTAAAAAGTTACATCCGCCCCTACTACCGCGGGGGAGCGGTACTAGCCTGGTGGCCCACGGTAGTGCAGTTCCAGGGGAGCGGTACTACCGTGGGCACCTGTGGTACTACCGCGCCGCAGCACGGTACTACCGCTAGTGCCTATGGTACTACCCGCTCACTGGGAGCAGTACTACCGCAGGCCAACACAGCAGCTAGAAACAAGGTGACGGGATAAACAACGGAGGAAGCTCCAAGGTGCAAGGGAAAGGAGGGGACAAGGAAGAAACGTGTACGTGATGATTCCACCCAAACCTTTCCGACGCGGACCCCCTCTTAATAGTACGGCTTTCCTACGACTCAAATCCACCAAAAAGAAATGTAGGAAAGACGGTGTCTTCAACAGTCTTCGAGGGGCACCCAACCGTCTTGTGCCTAGCGATGAAATGTCTGGGATAATCAAGGCACACGATTAGTCCGCAAACGCGTTGTCATCAATCACCAAAACACCTTAGAGATAAATATGCCCTTACACTAGCCTATGATTCTTCTTCTTTTCTATGGACCTAACCCTCCGGTTTATATACACACCGGAGGGGCCTGGGGTTGTCCAGAGTCGGTTTGCAGAGGAAGGAAATAATACACCCGGACACCAAACTTGCTGCCCACGCACATAGGAGTCCTACCCAGACATGGAGGGTAATCTTCTGCTTTGTCTTCACGGCCCATTAGTCCGACCCATCTCGAATAGATCGGACACCCGAGGACCCCCTAATCCAGGACTCCCTCAGTGACCGAATGTTGTTCGGTATTCCGGATGAGATCACGAACATGACGAGGAGCTCCGGATCAGTCTGGAGGTAAAGATTAATATATGATAATAGTGTTTGATCTCCAGAAAGGTTCTGGAATTCACCGGAAGGGGTTTCGGATGTTTCCTGAAATGTTTGGGCACGAGAACACTTTATTTGGGCCAAGGGGTAAAGCCCACGAGGGTTTTGGAAAGTGTAAAAGGAAGTTTTGCGGAAGCTAGGGGCCAGACGCCAGGAACCCTGGCGTCTAGGGGGTAGACACCGGGAACCCTAGCGTCTAGGGGGTAGACACCGGGAACCCTGGCGTCTAGCCCTGGAGTCCAAGAAGGACTCTTGCCTTTCGGGCAAAACTGACTTTAAGTAGGCTTTTACTCCAAGTTTCAACCCCATGGCTCAACGTATAAATAGAGGGGTAGGGCTAGCACCCGGAACACATCAAGAATCACCAAGCTGTGTGCCGGCAACCCCGTCCCCTCTAGTTTATCCTTAGTTTAGTTTCTGTAGTGCTTGGCAAAGCCCTGCAGTGATTGTTCTTCATCACCAACCTTCACCACGCCGTCGTGTTGCCGGAACTCATCTACTACTTCGCCCATCTTTCTAGATCAAGAAGGCGAGGACGTCATCGAGCTGAACGTGTGTTGAACGCGGAGGTGTCGTACATTCGGTACTTGATCGGGACATATCATGAAGGTGTACGACTACATCAACCACGTTGATAAACGCTTCCGCTTTGCGATCTTCAAGGGTATGAAGATGCTCTCCCCTCTCATAGCTATGCATCTCCATGGATAGATCTTGCGTGTGCGGAGATTTTTTTCCATGCAACGTTCCCCAACGGTTATACCGCTGCATAGAGGGGGAGAGAGTTGGTGATGATGGCGACAAAGTTGTTGTTCAAGATCACCGTCATGATGATGGCCCCGACAGAGTTCCGGCGCCACCAGGAGAGAGGGAGAGAGAGCCCCCATCCTTCTTCTTCTTCCTTGGCCTTCCTCCTAGATTGGAGGAGGGTTTCCCCCTTGGCCCATGGCCTCCATGGTGGTGGAGGGGCGGGAGCCCCTTCGAGATTGGATCTCTCTCTCTCTCTCTCTCTCTCTCTCTCTCTCTCTCTCTCTCTCTCTCTCTCTCTCTTTGTGTTTCCTTCTGTTTTTGCGTTCCTGTTTTCTGGCCTTTCACCGTTTCTTAAATTCGCGGAGATCCTTAACTCCGATTGGGCTAAAATTTTAACACGAATTTTATCCGGATATTATCTTTCTTGCGGCCGAAGAAGGGCGCCAACCGCCTTACGGGGTGGCCACAAGCCTCCCAGGTGCGCCCAGGGTAGGGGCGTGAAGGAAATATGCCCTAGAGGCAATAATAAAGTTATTATTTATTTCCTTATATCATGATAAATGTTTATTATTCATGCTAGAATTGTATTAACCGGAAACATAATACATGTGTGAATACATAGACAAACAGGGTGTCACTAGTATGCCTCTACTTGACTAGCTCATTAATCAAAGATGGTTATGTTTCCTAACCATGGACAAAAGAGTTGTTATTTGATTAACGAGATCACATCATTAGTTGAATGATCTGATTGACATGACCCATTAGCTTAGCATCCGATCATTTAGTATGTTGTTATTGCTTTCTTCATGACTTATACATGTTCCTATGACTATGAGATTATGCAACTCCCGTTTGCCGGAGGAACACTTTGGGTGCTACCAAACGTCACAACGTAACTGGGTGATTATAAAGGAGCATTACAGGTGTCTCCAAAGGTAGATGTTGGGTTGGCGTATTTCGAGATTAGGATTTGTCACTCCGATTGTCGGAGAGGTATCTCTGGGCCCTCTCGGTAATGCACATCACATAAGCCTTGCAAGCATTGTAACTAATATGTTAGTTGCGAGATGATGTATTACGGAACGAGTAAAGAGACTTGCCGGTAACGAGATTGAACTAGGTATTGGATACCGACGATCGAATCTCGGGCAAGTAACATACCGATGACAAAGGGAACAACGTATGTTGTTATGCGGTCTGACCGATAAAGATCTTCGTAGAATATGTAGGAGCCAATATGGGCATCCAGGTCCCGCTATTGGTTATTGACCGGAGACATGTCTCGGTCATGTCTACATTATTCTCGAACCGTAGGGTCCGCACGCTTAAGGTTTCGATGACAGTTATATTATGAGTTTATGAGTTTTGATGTACCGAATGTTGTTCGGAGTCCGGGATGAGATCACGGATATGACGAGGAACTCCGGAATGATCCGGAGATAAACTTTGAGATATGTGATAATAGTGTTTGGTCACCGGAAGGATTCCGGAAATCACCGGAAGGGGTTCCGGATGTTTCCCGAAATGTTTGGGACGAGAACACGTTATTTGGGCCAAAGGGGAAAGCCCACAAGGTTTTTGGAAAGCGCAAAAGGAAGTTTTGCGGAGTCCAGGGGCCAGACGCCAGGGTCCCTGGCGTCTGGGTCCAGATGCCGGGAACCCTGGCGTCTGGCCCTGGAGTCCGAGAAGGACTCTTGCCTTTCGGGTGAAACCGACTTTGTGGAGGCTTTTACTCCAAGTTTCGACCCCAGGGCTCAACATATAAATAGAGGGGCAGGGCTAGCACAAAGGACAGATCAAGAAACACCAAGCCGTGTGCCGGCAACCCCGTCTCCTCTAGTTTATCCGCTGTCATAGTTTTCATAGTGCTTAGGCGAAGCCCTGCGGAGATTGTTCTTCATCAAGATCGTCACCACACTGTCGTGCTGACGGAACTCCTCCCCGAAGCTTTGCTGCATCGGAGCCCGGGGAGCATCATCGAGCTGAACGTGTGCCAAGAACTCGGAGGTGCCGGAGTAACGGTGCTTGGATCGGTCGGATCGTGGAGACGTACGACTACATCAACCAAACGCTTCCGTTGCGATCTACAAGGGTACGTAGATCATACTCTCCCCTCTCGTTGCTATGCATCACCATGATCTTGCGTGTGCGTAGGATTTTTTTTTGAAATTACTACGAAACCCAACAGTGGCATCCGAGCCTAGGTTATTTATGTTGATGTTATATGCACGAGTAGAACACAAGTGAGTTGTGGGCGATATAAGTCATACTGCCTACCAGCATGTCATACTTTGGTTCGGCGGCATTGTTGGACGAGACGACCCGGACCAACATTACGCGTACGCTTACGCGAGACCGGTTCCCCCGACGTGCTTTGCACATAGGTGGCTTGCGGGCGACTGTCTCTCGAACTTTAGTTGAACCGAGTATGGCTACGCCCGGTCCTTGCGAAGGTTAAAATGGAGTCTATTTGACAAACTATCGTTGTGGTTTTGATGCGTAGGTGAGATTGGTTCTTGCTTAAGCCCGTAGCAGCCACGTAAAACTTGCAACAACAAAGTAGAGGACGTCTAACTTGTTTTTGCAGGGCATGTTGTGATGTGATATGGTCAAGGCATGATGATAAATTTTATTGTATGAGATGATCATGTTTTGTAACCGAGTTATCGACAACTGGCAGGAGCCTTATGGTTGTCGTTTTATTGTATGCAATGCAATCGCGATGTAATGCTTTACTTTATTACTAAACGGTAGTGATAGTCGTGGAAGCATAAGATTGGCGAGACGACAACGATGCTACGATGAAGATCAAGGTGTCGTGCCGGTGACGATGGTGATCACGACGGTGCTTCGGAGATGGAGATCACAAGCACAAGATGATGATGGCCATATCATATCACTTATATTGATTGCATGTGATGTTTATCCTTTTATGCATCTTATCTTGCTTTGATTGACGGTAGCATTATAAGATGATCTCTCACTAAATTATCAAGAAGTGTTCTCCCTGAGTATGCACCATTGCGAAAGTTCTTCGTGCTGAGACACCACGTGATGATCGGGTGTGATAGGTTCTACGTTCAAATACAACGGGTGCAAAACAGTTGCACACGCGGAATACTCAGGTTATACTTGACGAGCCAAGCACATACAGATATGGCCTCGGAACACGGAGACCGAAAGGTCGAGCATGAATCATATAGTAGATATGATCAACATAATGATGTTCACCAATGAAACTACTCCATCTCACGTGATGATCGGACATGGTTTAGTTGATTTGGATCACGTGATCACTTAGAAGATTAGAGGGATGTCTATCTAAGTGGGAGTTCTTAAGTAATATGATTAATTGAACTTAAATTTATCATGAACTTAGTCCTGGTAGTATTAGCATATCTATGTTGTAGATCAATAGCTCGCGTTGTTGCTTTCATATGTTTATTTTGATATGTTCCTAGAGAAAATTGTGTTGAAAGATGTTAGTAGCAATGATGTGGATTGGATCCGTGATCTGAGGTTTATCCTCATTGCTGCATAGAAGAATTATGTCCTTGATGCACCGCTAGGTGACAGACCTATTGCAGGAGCAGATACAGACGTTATGAACGTTTGGCTAGCTCAATATGATGACTACTTGATAGTTTAAGTGCACCATGCTTAACGGCTTAGGATCGGGACTTCAAAGACGTTTTGAACGTCATGGACCATATGAGATGTTCTAGGAGTTGAAGTTAATATTTCAAGAAAATACCCGAGTTGAGAGATATGAAGTCTCCAACAAGTTCTATAGCTAAAAGATGGAGGAGAATCTCTCAACTAGTGAGCATGTGCTCAGATTGTCTGGGTACTACAATCGCTTGAATCAAGTGGGAGTTAATCTTCCAGATAAGATAGTGATTGACAGAATTCTCTAGTCACCATCACCAAGTTAGTAGAACTTCATGATGAACTATAGTATGCAAGGGATGACGAAAACGAATCCCTAGCTTTTCATGATGATGAAATCGATGAAGGTAGAAATCAAGAAAGAGCGTCAAGTGTTGATGGTTGACAAGATCACTAGTTTCAAGAAAAGGGCAAAGGGAAGAAGGGGAACTTCAAGAAGAACGGCAAGCAAGTTGCTGCTCAAGTGAAGAAGCCCAAGTCTAGTCCTAAGCCTGAGACTAAGTGTTTCTACTGCAAAGGGACTGATCACTGGAAGCGGAACTACCCCAAGTGATTGGCAGATAAGAAGGATGGCAAAGTAAACATAAGTATATTTGATATACATGTTATTGATGTGTACTTTACTAGCGTTTATAGCAACCCCTCAGTATTTGATACTAGTTCAGTTACTAAGATTAGTAACTCGAAACGGGAGCTGCAGAATAAACAGAGACTAGTTAAGGGTGAAGTGATGATGTGTGTTGGAAATGGTTCCAAGATTGATATGATCATCATCGCACACTCCCTATAATTTCGGGATTAGTGTTGAACCTAAATAAGTGTTATTTGGTGTTTGCGTTGAGCATGAATATGATTTGATCATGTTTATTGTAATACGGTTATTCATTTAAGTAAGAGAATAAATTGTTGTTCTGTTTACATGAATAAAACCTTATATGGTTACACACCCAATGAAAATAGTTCGTTGGATCTCGATCATAGTGATACACATAATCATAATATTGAAACCAAAAGATGCAAAGTTAATAATGATAGTGCAACTTATTTGTAGCACTGCCGTTTAGGTCATATTGGTGTAAAGCGCATGAAGAAACTCCATGCTGATGGGATTTTGGAATCACTTGATTATGAATCAGTTGATGCTTGCGAACCATGCCTCATGGGCAAGATGACTAAGACTCTGTTCTTCGGAACAATGGAGCGAGCAACAGATTTGTTAGAAATCATACATACTGATGTATGTGGTCCGATGAATATTGAGGCTCGCGACAGGTATCATTATTTTCTGATCTTCACAGATGATTTGAGAAGATATGAGTATATCTACTTGATGAAACATAAGTCTGAAACATTTTAAAAGTTCAAAGAATTTCAGAGTGAAGTGAAAAATCATCGTAACAAGAAAATAAAGTTTCTACGATCTGATCGTAGAGAAGAGTATTTGAGTT
Organism: Triticum dicoccoides; assembly: GCF_002162155.2. Lineage (NCBI taxonomy): Eukaryota > Viridiplantae > Streptophyta > Magnoliopsida > Poales > Poaceae > Triticum > Triticum dicoccoides. The sequence goes on from NC_041390.1 coordinate 465,238,291, forward strand.
ACGAGTTTGGCCTTCAGTTAAAAACAATGTGAAATAGTTTCACTACTCATGCCACCTGGAACACCACAATGTAATGGTGTGTCCGAACGTCATAACCGTACTTTATTAGATATGGTGGGATCTATGATGTCTCTTACGGATCTACCACTATTGTTTTAGGGTTATGCATTAAAGACAGCTGCATTCACGTTAAAAGGGCACCATCAAAATCCGTTGAGACGACGCCTTATGAACTGTGGTTTGGCAAGAAACCAAAGTTGTCGTTTCTGAAAGTTTGGGGCTGCGATGCTTATGTGAAAAAGCTTCAACCTGATAAGCTCAAACCCAAATCGGAGAAATGTGTCTTCATAGGATATCCAAAGGAAACTATTGGATACACCTTCTATCACAGATCCGAAGGCAAGACTTTTGTTGCTAAATTCGGAAACTTTCTGGAGAAGGAGTTTCTCTCGAAAGAAGTGAGTGGCAAGAAAGTAGAAAACTTGATAAGGTAATTGTACCTTCTCCCTTATTGGAAAGTAGTTCATCACAAAAATCTGTTCTTGTGACTACTACACCAATTAGTGAGGAAGCTAATGATGATGATCATGTAACTTCAGATCAAGTTACTACCGAATCTCGTAGGTAAACCAGAGTGAGATCCGCACCAGAGTGGTACGGTAATCCTGTTCTGGAAGTCATGTTACTTAACCATGACGAACTTGCGAACTATGAGTAAGCGATGATGAGCCCAGATTCCACGAAATGGTTTGAGGCCATGAAATCTGAGATATGATCCATGTATGAGAACAAAGTATGGACTTTGATGGATTTTCCCGATGATCGGCAAGCCATATAAAATAAATGGATCTTCAAGAGGAAGACGGACACTGATAGTAGTGTTACTATCTACAAAGCTAGAATTGTCGCAAAAGGTTTTCGACAAGTTCAAGGTGTTGACTACGATGAGAGTTTCTCACTCGTATCTATGCTTGAGTCTATCCGAATCATGTTAGTAATTGCCGCATTTTATGAAATCTGGCAAATGGATAAACAAAACTGCATTCCTTAATAGATTTATTAAAGAAGAGTTGTATATGATGCAACCAGAAGATTTTGTCGATCCAAAGGGAGCTAACAAAGTGTGCAAGCTCCAGCGATCCATTTATGGACTGGTGCAAGCATCTCGGAGTTGGAATATACACTTTAATGAGTTGATCAAAGCATATAGTTTTATACAGACTTGCGGTGAAGCCTGTATTTACGAGAAAGTGAGTGGGAGCACTACAACATTTCTGATAAGTATATGTGAATGACATATTGTTGATCGGAAATAATGTAGAATTATTCTGTAAAGCATAAAGTAGTGTTTGAAAGGAGTTTTTTCAAAGAAAGACTTCGGTGAAGCTGCTTACATATTGAGCTTCAAGATCTATAGAGATAGATCAAGACGCTTGATAAGTTTTTTCAATGAGTACATACCTTGACAACATTTTGAAGTAGTTCAAAAATGGAGCAGTCAAAGAAAGAGTTCTTGCCTGTATTACAAGGTGTGAAGTTGAGTAAGACTCAAAGCCCGAGCACGGCAGAAGATAGAAAGAGAATGAAAGTCATTCCCTATGCCTCAGTCATAGGTTCTATAAAGTATGCCATGTTGTGTACCAGATCTATTGTATACCCTGCACTGATTTGGCAAGGGAGTATAATAGTGATCTAGGAGTAGATCACTGGACAGCGGTTAAAATTATCCTTAGTAGAATAAGGAAATATTTCTCGATTATGGAGGTGACAAAAAAAGGTTCGTCGTAAAAAGTTACGTCGATGCAAGTTTTGACACGGATCTGGATGACTCTAAGTCTCGATCTAGATACATATTGAAAGTGGGAGCAATTAGCTAGAGTAGCTCCGTGCAGAGCATTGTAGACATAGAAAATTGCAAAATACATAACGGATCTGAATGTGAAAGACCGTTGACTAAGATCCTCTCACAAGCAAAAAATGATCACACCTTAGTACTCTTTGGGTGTTAATCACATAGCGATGTGAACTAGATTACCGAATCTAGTAAACCCTTTGGGTGTTGGTCACATGGCGATGTGAACTATGGGCGTTAATCACATGATGATGTGAACTATCGATGTTAATCACATGATGATGTGATCTAGATTATTGACTCTAGTGCAAGTGGGAGACTGAAGGAAATATGCCCTAGAGGCAATAATAAAGTTATTATTTATTTCCTTATATCATGATAAATGTTTATTATTCATGCTAGAATTGTATTAACCGGAAACATAATACATGTGTGAATACATAGACAAACAGGGTGTCACTAGTATGCCTCTACTTGACTAGCTCATTAATCAAAGATGGTTATGTTTCCTAACCATGGACAAAAGAGTTGTTATTTGATTAACAAGATCACATCATTAGTTGAATGATCTGATTGACATGACCCATTAGCTTAGCATCCGATCATTTAGTATGTTGCTATTGCTTTCTTCATGACTTATACATGTTCCTATGACTATGAGATTATGCAACTCCCGTTTGCCAGAGGAACACTTTGGGTGCTACCAAACGTCACAACGTAACTGGGTGATTATAAAGGAGCATTACAGGTGTCTCCAAAGGTAGATGTTGGGTTGGCGTATTTCGAGATTAGGATTTGTCACTCCGATTGTCGGAGAGGTATCTCTGGGCCCTCTCGGTAATGCACATCACATAAGCCTTGCAAGCATTGTAACTAATATGTTAGTTGCGAGATGATGTATTACGGAACGAGTAAAGAGACTTGCCGGTAACGAGATTGAACTAGGTATTGGATACCGACGATCGAATCTCGGGCAAGTAACATACCGATGACAAAGGGAACAACGTATGTTGTTATGCGGTCTGACCGATAAAGATCTTCGTAGAATATGTAGGAGCCAATATGGGCATCCAGGTCCCGCTATTGGTTATTGACCGGAGACATGTCTCGATCATGTCTACACTATTCTCGAACCGTAGGGTCCGCACGCTTAAGATTTTGCTGACAGTTATATTATGAGTTTATGAGTTTTGATGTACCGAATGTTGTTCGGAGTCCGGGATGAGATCACAGATATGACGAGGAACTCCGGAATGATCCGGAGATAAAGTTTGAGATATGTGATAATAGTGTTTGGTCACCGGAAGGGGTTCCGGATGTTTCCCGAAATGTTTGGGTACGAGAACACGTTATTTGGGCCAAAGGGGAAAGCCCACAAGGTTTTTGGAAAGCGCAAAAGGAAGTTTTGCGGAGTCCAGGGGCCAGACGCCAGGGTCCCTAGCGTCTGGGTCCAGACGCCGGGAACCTTGGCGTCCGGCCCTGGAGTCTGAGAAGGACTCTTGCCTTTCGGGTGAAACCGGCTTTGTGGAGGCTTTTACTCCAAGTTTCGACCCCAGGGCTCAACATATAAATAGAGGGGCAGGGCTAGCACAAAGGACAGATCAAGAAACACCAAGCCGTGTGCCGGCAACCCCGTCTCCTCTAGTTTATCCTCTGTCATAGTTTTCGTAGTGCTTAGGCGAAGCCCTGCGGAGATTGTTCTTCATCAAGATCGTCACCACGCCGTCGTGCTGACGGAACTCCTCCCCGAAGCTTTGCTGGATCGGAGCCCGGGGAGCGTCATCGAGTTGAAGTGTGCCAAGAACTCGGAGGTGCCGGAGTAACGGTGCTTGGATCGGTCGGATCGTGGAGACGTACGACTACATCAACCAAACGCTTCCGTTGCGATCTACAAGGGTACGTAGATCATACTCTCCCCTCTTGTTGCTATGCATCACCATGATCTTGCGTGTGCGTAGGATTTTTTTTTTGAAATTACTACGAAACCCAACAGGGCGCGCCCCTAGGGCGTGTGGGCCCCTTGGGCATCATCTCACGTTGATTCTTTTTCCCCAAAATCACATATATTCCAAAAAAAATCTCTGTAAGTTTTTATCGTGTTTGGACTCTGTTTGATATGGATATTCCGCGAAACAAAAAAACATGCAACAAACAGAAACTGGCATCAATATGTTAGTCCCAAAATTAATATAAAAATTTGTCAAAAGTATATGAAACTTGTAGAATATTGGCATGAAACAATCAAAAATTATAAATACAACGGAGACGTATCAATAAACATGGCACGTCGTGAATGCATCGGTCGTCTTTCACCACTCATCCACCTCTCTCTGTCGTATCGCTATCCTTTCACTCCAAACCACCGAAGAACCACCACCGATCCTCACTTATCGGCGGCCGAAATCCCCCCACCCCCACCCCTGGCATTTCTCCGGCGGTGGTGCTGGCTCTGTTCCCAGCGGTGGCGCCGAACCACTCCTCTGTGAGCGGAGGCACGAGGAAGGTGTTGGCGGCCGGGGAGGCGGCGGCGCCGTCCTCCCACATGGGGGGCGGGGGCGTGGTAGCCCACGACGTGCGGTGCAGGCAATGGGCCGGTGGTTCAGCCACACTTTAGCAAGCCAGTGGTGAAGAAGACAACATCGATTCGCAAAAGCAGGAGCTCCGACGCCTCTTCCTCGTGCCTCTACATCGGTAAGCCGATGGTGCTGAGCGCGGTAGGAGATTGTGATGACGGCAGAGAGGAGATGGGGGAGGAGTTGCACCTAGAGATAGCGGCGTGATTCTAGGCGCGACGAATGTTGAGCTGCGATGAGGGAGCCAAGCCGTCGTCATTCACCTCTCGCTCATGTGGCATCAAGCATCCTGTGATGAGCCAGCTGCCGCAAGGACTTATGCCGCGCACCACCAGATTGGACCTGGGCCACCCCCATCTCGTGGCAGAAGGCGCGCCAAGATCCAAATCATCTAGTACCTCCTGTACTCCCCAACATTTTCTGCGGCAAATTTGTTTAAATTGCCATTTGATCCCATGAATTTTTGCCATGGCATAAAGTTTCCATATCTCCATGGGATTGATTAGTAATCGTTGACACATGTCCATGATTTTCCATGGTCACTCGCACTCACGATTACCATGGTCACTCATACTCCTAATTGCCATGTTCTGATTTGTTAATTTGCTATGGGATTGTTAGGTAATCTGTTGCCACATGTCCTTGATTTTGGCACTGACACTCATACTTGTGATTGCCACAGTCATACTTCTGCAAAGTGCCATGACTTTTTTCACTTTGTTGTGCTCATACTTTTGCCATGACTTGTTGATACATGTGAAAATTTTAGTAAACATGCCATGCTGTTTTCATACATTTTGGCCATGACTTGTTGATACATGTGAAAATTTTAGTAAACATGCCATGATGTTTTCATACATTTTGCCATTACCTACACATTGATAGTTCTTAAACTTCCCATCCTTCATCCTTACACATAATCAGCTAAATTTCCATGAATGTAGATAGTTTCTCTTCTTTTTTTGTCTCACTTTTGATTGTTGTGTAATTTCTATTTGTAATAGTATCTCCGTAATGCATGGCCACTAAAAGCATTTTTGTTGCGATGGTGTGTTTGCCATGAACAACTAAAACCATATGTATTTTTGTTAAATTTTGTAGTTCTTTTTGCAATGGCAAAAATTGAAGCATTTGTTTCCTGACGACAATTTTTCGTTTTGCGCCTTTATCATATGTACTTGCTGAATTTCGTCGTGGTTACTTTAGATGTATTTTTTGCCATGTCATCCTTTTGAATTGTAGTTTATGGATCATGGCAAAAAAAAATCATTTTACACCAATGGAAACAAATGTCTTTTCTAATTTAGCCATGGCAAATTTTAAATTCTAATATAGACATGGCATTTTTTCCTTACAAAAAGCATGAAATTTATAATAAAAAGACCATGGTAATTTATAACATTCATTTGTCATGGAGTACATAATATGGCAAGTTTAATTAAAATGCCACAGCAATTTTTAATATATTTTTGCCATGGAAATTTTTGTTCATAACTTGTGTTGCACTTTACATACATGGCATTTTTGTCATACATAACATGGCAAATTTAATTAAAATAACATGGCAATATTTTATATGAATTTGCCATGGCAATTTTTGCTCATAACTTTGTGTTGTACTTTTCATACATGGCAATTTTCTCATAAATAACATGGCAAATTTAATTAAAATACCATGGCAATTTTTGATAGGAATTGTCATTGCAATTTTGTTCATAAATTGAGTTTTACTTTTTCATACATGACATTTTTCCTCATACTGAACATGGGAAATTTAAATTACCATGGAAATGTTTGATATTAATTGCCATGGCAATTTTGTTCATAATTTGAGTTTTATTTTTTTGTACATGACATTTTTCCTCATCACATGGCAAATTTAATTAAATACCATGGTAATTTTTGATATTAATTTGCCATGGCTATTTTCTTGTTCATAATTTTGAGTCTTACTTTCCGTACATGACATTTTTCCCCATAAAGACCATGGCAAATTTAATTCAAATATCATGGCAATTTTTTATATTAATTTGCTATGGAAATTTCTTGTTCATAATTTGAGTTTTACTTTTCATACATGACATTTTTTTCTCATAAAGAACATGGCAAATTTAATTAAAATACCATGGCAATTTTTGATATTAATTTGCCATGGCAATTTTCCTGTTCATAATTTTGTGCTTCAACTGTTCATGCTACATACGAACATGGCAACTAAAATCATACGTCCTTTTGTCGAGTTATTATAGATGCTTTTTCCATGGGGCGACTAAAATTATGTCATTTTTGTTTTGATGGCAAGAAGTTCCTTTTTCTTCTTCTTTTTTTACTGTTTTGTTGTTTTTATGGACTTTTTTCTTTTTTGTGTGCCTTTTATTATGGTCTGGGAAGAGGCCCAACAAAATGGGCTGTTGGGCCTTTTTTGTTGGCGCTGGTGAAGGTCGTTCGGGCTGGAGGGGTCTTTCACCGAACAACTTGGTTCGGTACAGTTTCATGTTCGAGCGAACCAATCGTTCGGTTTGGGACACCTCAGACCGACAAGCGCTTATATAGATGCGCATACACTCATCCTTATGAACGCATACACGCACACTTTTTTCACTGAATGTGCATCGCCGGAAATTCTGAAATAAATCCAGGAATAAATGCGAGCACCAGGATTTGAACCCTGGTGGGTTGGGGATACCACAATCTCTTTAATCATCCAACCACATGTTGGTTCGTGGAAATTAAGTTTTCATATGTACAAATAATTATAGCTTATCAAAAATCTTTCCGCAAATATTGTACGTATATCACAGTCATTTGTGGAAGGGGACTGCTACGCGTCGGCCGACGGATCTTTTTAAAAAATCCGCCGCCTCGCGAGCCATCTGATTTGATAAATCAAGCAGATGCACGTCTTTCTCTAATTTGCAACAGAGACCTTATTGCAGAAACACTTGTAACACATATTATCTTGTGGAATTTCTTTGCAACATATGTTATGTTGTGGGATTTGTTTTTGCAACATAGCTTGTGTTGAGGAATTTTTTGTTGTCTCCACTTTTTTGCAACAAAGGTATTGTTCTAAAAAAAACTTTGCAACTGAGGTGATGTTGCAGATTTTTTGTCTTTGTCTTCACCTTTATATGGTGGTACGAAAGAAAGTTTTGCAACATGACTAATGTTGCAGAAATCTTCCTTGCAGCAAATTGATTGTTGCAAAAGAACACCATTATTGTTCGCCATGAGCTCATGTCAAGCGGTGGTGAGGGGGAGCGGCGGCGCCCATCCCTGCCATCGCGTCGCCGCCGACGTGCACCCACCGAACGATGGTAAGGGAGGAGAGGCGTCGCCCGTCCCCCATCGCGCCCCCTCGACGAGCGACAGACCTTCGACCACTTGCTTCGTCACCATCCTCCTCACCAGCTAGATGTATGCCATTGATAAGCACTTGTATACGGAGGAGAGAGATCGAAAAAGAGATAAGATGACGGAGAGAGATGAAGAGATAAGACGTGGGTGGCCACATGTCAAGCAAAGGGACTGGCAGATGGTCTGCAACATAGCATTTGTTGCGGTTTACTTTCTGAAACAGGTAAACAGTTGCAGGAATGAGAGTAGCAGTTCCATTAAGATAAGAACGAAGGAGAGATGTGGTGTGCAGGCCTAATCAAGATGCGTGTCAAGTATAGAATGCGGCGGACACAAACAAAAAAGATCTGTTGATTGAACACCAGCTTTTCCCTTTGTGGAAGCAGTTTAGGAAAACAATTGGTAGTCAATGGTGTCGGCGTGATAAACGGAAGGAGTTTTTTCTTTTTGAAGTTATAAACGGAAGGAGTTATCAAGACACATGCCATCAGAAAGGTGACCAGATCGTACGATTAGTGTGCATCTAATCGTATGGTCTTCGATTGATCTGATAGCAGCAAAGGATCAGTAGTCTGATCCTAGACGTCTCCTCCATTTCTTTATACAAGGCCATAAATTCATATTATAGATACCAAGATAAAATTTAATGACTCATTTGCAAGTTAATTTTTTTTGTTAATCGGGATCATTAATACACCACAAGCATGCAACGAATGAATCGAAAGGAAGTGACTGAGTATCATTATGACCACATGCATGTAAGTATTAAAAAGTTGCTAGTATGAGGAAACATTATTAATTTTTGCCTTAATTACTGTTGGTGGCCTTGTATTGATGTAAAATGTATTTTTGATAGTGGTCTTGTATAAAGGAATGGAGGGAGTAATTAACTTGATCCAAGGGGTCCCTCAAAAAATAAAAAATAAAACTTGATCCAAGGGGCCATCCAGTGGTCTGAAGCGGGCAGTACCTTCTGACAGTTAATGCCGTAATCACTCAGCCCTATAGCGCACGCTGGTTAATGCGACATAATTAGCCGGACATCTAAGACGGACGCGCTTTCTGCGAACCTGGACGGATGGTGTGTTCATCGTCTCGTTCCATCAGGAGGGTTCCTTTCTGACTAAAATAAATACGGCAGCACAAAGGCGTACGGTCTTCAAAGCCATGGCGACGCAGCAGATCGCCCTCCTTCTCTTACTCCTCGCCGCTGCCCATGGCCTCTCCGTGGCCGTCAGCCCTACACCCATCATCAACACCACATGCGCTGCGCTCGCCCACAGCCCCAATGTCACAGTGCACGTCGACTACGAATTCTGCGTCCGCGCGCTTTCAGCCGACCCGGCGTCCTCGTCTGCCACGGACGCCCGCGGGCTAGCGGCGGCCGCGGCAAGCCTTACAGTCGCCAACCTAACGTCCACGGAGCACATCATCGCGGACCTCGTCCATAATCTGGGCCGTTGTCTTACCGACTACAGAGAGATTAACGGCATGGTGCGGCACGCGCTCGACGACATCCGAGGCGGGCGCGGCGCCGACGCTTCCGAGAAGCTTTTGCAAGTGGCAAAGGCAAACGCTCCTGCTTGGTGCGACCTCATCTTGATAGAGGGAGACGCCAAGAGGAACCCCATAGATCAGGAGAACCATAACGCTGACTTCTTGTCCGTCATTGCCTCCGGAATTGCCGAGCTGATGCTGCATTCTCATGGATGATCACCAAAAGATCCGAGCTGAATACATGGCTCTTGTCTTCTTCCAGTTTTAATCATTTATATATCATATACAGTATGTGGGTTTGGGTTTTCTTATAAACATTTCTGTATCAGTCCAATGATCCAAATACAGCTTTATTGGTCAGAAATATGGGATCGCCTATTCAATAGTTGCTTGAAAAAAAATTGGTTTCGGTTGATTTAGTCCCAGACGATGGATTGAAATCCAACGGATGTGCTTCATCTTCCTCCTCCCGATCGCATTATTCCTCTTTTCCCCTGTGACATGCATCTGTAATGGCGGGGGGCTGCCGTGTGCCTCGCTGCCCGCCCTCTAAAGTTGGTAGAGAAAACCTTTCCCTCCATCTACACGACTCAACCTCCCCCCCCCACCCCCCACCCCCTGCAAAGCCCCCTCGGATCTGGCGACGAGGCTAGGGTTGTGCCTCTATCGAGCAGGGGGGCTCGGTTTGTAGCCGACGATGCCACGCTACTCCGGCACGCGTCCTCGAGCTTTGTTGTGGTGGGAGACGGCGGTGATGGCTGGCGTGGGCTGGGAGGTTCGCTGGGCTGCCTCAGGCGTCTTCGGATCCGGCGCTCTCATTCCTGATCCGGTGGCCGTGTGGTACAATGACTCGGCTCGGTGTGGTCCAACAACCTCTCCCACCCCGTTTGTGGCCTGATGCTCCCTCGTGGTGCGCGGATCCGGCACTATAGGTGATCCCATATTTCTACGCCATATCTGGCAGGTTTTGCCCGGAGTAGTCGTGGGTTAGGGGGATTTGGGTCGGTTCGTCTTGCTGGCTGGCGTGGTATTGCCTCTGTTGGTCGGTGGTGTTCGCGAGTTGTGCTGCCTCTTTACTTGGCCATCCAACTGCAACGGGGGTGTCGTTGGGGCTGGCAGGTGCCGTGATTTTGCAGATGGCGGCCACGGTGGCAATACGGTCCCTACGAGGGGGCATCGTGGCTAGGTGTTGAGTCTTCTCTGTATCGCCACCAGTGATGGAGGACGTTGTTTTCATCTGTACTGGTGTGCCTCGTGGTTAGATAGCGGCCATGGATGCGGTCTTTTCTCCGATGCGAGGTGAGCCATGGCAGTGGTGGTGGTGGTTCTCCTTGCCGGTTGTGGGCTCATGCCGTCATGCATCGGATCCTTGACACATTGGCGTGTCTGGCATGGGTGGTCTTTGCGCGTGCTCGCTGCCAGACAACCCTTCGGATATATCGAACCCTGTTGGGGTTGCCGTCAATGGTGCCTTGCCTTTCGACTACGGCGGCGACCAGCACGTGCAGTGAGGGTGGTCCATGTGACGGGGCTCTATGGTGTGTCTCTGCATTGTGATGCCACTCGACTCCAGCCGGTGGCACACATGCGTCGTGGTGTCGTCTCGGCCGTGCGCAAGCCTTCGATGACACCCACAACACATGTGGAGTCGGCACGTTGTGTGGTCTTGAATGTGCGTTGTCTTTCGATTACGTCGAGGGTGCAATCTCGATTATGGGTTTCGGTTGACCAAGGCCCTTCACTTACTCCGGCGATGCTTCGAGCTGGGTTACCCCTCCCGTTGTCAAGTCATGCGATCTCTACCCTATGATTGTCGTGCTTGGGTCATGATGAGCTTTCTTATCAATTGTCTCCGAGGTTCTCGGAGTGACTCCCTTTTCTCCCACTTGTGTGTGTGTGTGTGCGCGCGCGCGCGCGCATGTGTGCGTGTGTGTGTGTGTTTTCGTGTGTTCTTTTCCTTCTTCTCTCATGTAGCCTGTGTAAACTCTGGTTCCCTTGAACCCATCTTGTAAAGGTTGTAAAGCCTCATAGGCAACTATGAATCAAAAAAATTCAGCTAGGACCCCTCGACCATTCAAAAAAAAGCCAGAGCCGCCGCAACCCTTGCCCCCCTTTGAAGCCAACCGTCTTCCAAATCAGGCAACCCCACCCCCCGACCCCCTCCTCATGCACATGTACCTCTTGTAGCCGAACCGTCAAGTCTCTATCTAGGCATTCGCTTGAACTAGTAAGGATGCACGTGCACGCATGCTCAATCAACTTATATGAGTTTAAGTGGAACACACACAAGTACAAAATTAAGTCTGTATGTTACGATAATATAACAATGCGCTTAACATGAGTAAAAAATTATATAATTGCACTCGAATTCTATAAACATGACATTTCAAAAATAACATGGTATATTTCTCAACTCTCACATAAAATAATTATATAAAAATTCTTCAACCATCCACATTCTGTCTCACTATTTGTTGCATTCAAATACTGCTCTAATAAATTGAAGTCTATTCACTGTACTTGCAGGCGACGTTTGACATGGTCCTCATAATTTTTTTTGCAAGGTAATATGCGTCTCATTCGTATCATAAAGAACAAAGTATAAGTCACGTAAGGACCACTATGATAAAACTGAAAAGATAGCAGAACATTTCTGAACTTGACGCCAATGCCCGTCACCACCATAGCAGCCACCGAAGAAAAGAATGATGGATCACCTCCTCACCCGAGCTCGACGCGGCTCCATCACTGATATGCAGCTTTGCGGACCTTCAAGGTGGCTCACCAAAAGTGAAGCCATTGTCGTTGAACAAATCAGACTGGGGCAACACTCCAGACACGTCATCGAACTCCAGATCTGGCACCCCACCACAACTAAGACGCCGAAGAAGGAAACCATACCTGTCCTCCACGAACCACGAACCCAGCACATCTTTCGTCTTCCAGATGTCGTCGATGCAGACCACAATCTGCATCCTCTCCTGGACTACCTCCCAAGCTCCACGCCGATACTGGAGCAAACGCCGTCGCAACGGCGGAGCCCGAGGACACAAGTCCGCTACAAGGATGCCGTCGCCGCCATGCCATCCTTGCTTGAAGACTGGTGTGTGTACAACCCCCATGGTTGCAACAACGGCCCTAGCCATACGCCTCGCGCACGTAGCACGTCAGCATTGATCCCACAGGTTGCATGGACTGAGTTAAGCGGCTGGCCCACGTCCATGTGGGACCCATGTGTTAGTGGGCGCGAGAAAATACGTTAAGAATTACTAGTAAGCATGCACGTACAACGCACGCATAAACGTCTGTCACATTATATTAAACATATGTAAGTAGTTTGCAACAAATGTTATATGTGCTCATCTCAAAAACAAATAAATGAAAATATGGTTTGTTAATGAATAAGGATTATCTGAGATGATAAGTACAACAATTTTCAAAATATTCCTAGGATAACACCTTTAATTATTTGAAGTGCATTGTCTGATTGTTTACAAAAAAAAGAACTGAATTGAACAGTGGGCAAAAATGGATCTTCATCAATATTAAACATGGTGTTTGAGCCGGTCAAAACAAAAATTCAGAAACTAGGAGAACAACATGCATGATAAAAACCAGAAAATACATGGATACCTATGACGTGTTTGCTCTTCATATGAAGTCTCAGCAACTCCCAAATTCATTTAGTCGACTCTTATTCGGCTATTATGAGCATAGTTTAAATAACAATAGTGCATGAAAGAAACCGATACTAACAAGGAACTCCTTTCAGAAAATCAATTCTTAACTCGTGAGGACAACTGAATTCCCTTCAACTTGAGTGAGAAAAGGGGTTGCTTTGGTTTCCTGAAAATTATGAAACCAATGCAAAGTTAACAAAATATGCCTGAATAGAATTGAGAGTTGTGAAGTAAAATCAGAATACATCTCCACCAAGACATCTCTAATGGAAACACAATTTATTACATTGATCTTATATGCTTCTTTAATTATGGATGATCAACTTTAATCAAGATCTCTGTGATGAAAATAACAACCACTCTCACACCCGCACTTAAATATTATAAATATAGTATTGCAATCTCAAACACAATATTGCAGCAGCAATTTCGTTGACATAGCTGTACTATTGCTAGTTCGACGGAACAAAAGGATATACACCAGCGAGAAACATGTACCAAAGGAAAGTACCTTCTTTTTTTCGAGAACACCTCGAAAAGGGCAGGGGGTTACTGCATTTCATTAAAAAGAAGAGAGTTGGTCCAGTTTATAAGGAAAACCGGACCCGAAAACCTAACATTCACGGCTAATCAGGGATAACCGAAAGAAACACACGCCGACCCCAGGGCCGCGCTCCAGCCGAGCCGCCGGCTCCGTCACCCAAGCAACCCATAGCCGACACCCAACAACCAAGACCGAAGCCGCCGCTCCGGCATCCACGCCGACCCCGAGGTCGCGCACCAGGCGAGCCGCCTGCTCTGCTGCCCGAGCAACCGGAGCCGACACCCTACAACCATCTCCGGAGCCGCCGCTCCGACGTACAGACAGAAACCTCACACGTCGACCCCGAGGCCGCGCACCAGGCGAGCCGTCAGCTTCGTCA
>NC_041390.1:465252437-465255256 GCF_002162155.2 Triticum dicoccoides
CACGCCGACCCCAAGGCCACGCACCAGGCGAGCCGTCAGCTTCGTCACCCGAGCAAGCAGAGCCGACACCCAACCACCGTATCTGAAGTCACCGCTCCGACATCCACGCCGACCCCGAGGCCGCGCACCAAGCTGGCCAATGACACTGCCACCCACGTGACCAATGCCGGCACCCCTCCAAGACGACGAGATCCGGAGCCGCCGCTCCGACTTCCACGCCGGCCCCGAGGCCGCGCACCACCCGAGCCGATGACTCTCCCAAGCCAAGACCACTCCAGAACGATGCCTCCACGAAGGACCGCGACACCAGAGCGCCGCCATCATTCGCTCCAAGAACTGGAGCATACCTTGTTACTGTAGGTTAGAATTTGTGCAGCAAGGCTGGTGCTTCTTTTAGCACTGACCAACAAATTTTTATTAGAGATAGTAAGTCTCAATTGATAGGGTGTGGATGGTGTTTCAAACCCCAACCTCTAATACATGCAGCGCGAGGCGAACCATCAGGCCTAGCGCCTACAATTGTTTATTATAGATGTGCATGCTGTATTATATTGTATGATAAAGATGTTATATTTTTTTATGGATTAGGGCATCTTTAAGACGGACTCGTAAACTTCTCGCAACCGTCCGGGCTTTAGAAGCCATCCAATGCCGATTAATATCGGTGCGTAGGATGATCCGGACACAATTTCTTTCATATATCATAGACAAAAGTAACGGAGATTTGCCGGAGTCCAGACCTGTCGGTGTACTGAGATTTGGGCCCGCGCGGGCAAAAACTGCCGCTCTGCATGGCCTTTTGGAGCTAAGTAAATGCTACAGCCTACAGGGGACCGGTGTGTGTGGAGATGGACTGCTCCTCCATCCCTACTCTTTTGAATAACAAAGCCAAAAGCCAATCAGTACTGTTCCCTCTTGTCACTGATTTTTGGGACCTTATGAAACAGTTCAAGGAGGTCACCATCAAAGCAGTTAGAAGAACCAGCAACAGAATGGCTCACGAATTGGCCGCGTTTGCCAGAATTCATGGAGATCACAAAGCCTTTGGAGATGTACCTTTAGCCCTAAGAGAAACCCTGAGGGATGACTGTAACACTTGGTCATTGGGAATTTAATTGAAGGCATGACCTTTTCTAAAAAAAAAATGATGGGTACGTTCATGCTTCGACCATCACAAAACTGTGTTTCCAAATACAGCAATATTTGCTTCCCTTGGAAGCACACTTTGAAACATGCGTGATAAGAGAAAATTAGATATAATCATAGAGAAATCATCGGGAGCACAGTTGGAAGCATCAGTGAGTATGGAAACCAAGAGTTTAGGAAGTAACTCTGACGCACCACCATCCAAGGGCTACAGTGGTCTGGCAGTTAAATGCCGTAATCACTCAGCCCTATCGCACGCGCTGGCTCTTTCTAATAAAAAACGTAAAAGTTAATGCGCCTTAATTAGCCGGACAGCTAAGACGGACGCGCCTTCTATGAACCTGGACGGATGGAGTGTTCGTCGTCTCGTTGACTTGTTCCATTGGTAGGGATACCTTCTGACTACCATAAATACGGTAGCACAAAGACGTACTCCCTCCGTTTCAAAATATAGCGCGTCCTCGGTTTCCGTGCTTCAACTTTGATCATTAATTTAATCAACAAGACCGACTGCGGCGGGCGAAAAAATTATACCAATGAATTCGTATTCAAAAAAAGTTTTTAATTATATAATTTTTGATCCCGCCGCAGTCGGTCTCGTGGGTTAAATTTATGGTCAAAGTTGAACCTCGAAAAACGTGGGCGCGCTATATTTTGGAACGAAGGGAGTACTGTCTTCATAGCGATGGCGACGCAGCAGATCATCCTCCTCCTCTTACTCCTCGCGGCACCTCATGGCCTCGCCGTGGCCGTCAGCCCTACACCCATCATCAACACCACATGCGCTGCGCTCGCCCACAGCCCCAACTTCACATTGCACGTCGAGTACGAATTCTGCGTGCGCTCGCTTTCAGCCGACCCGGTGGCCTCTTCCGCCACGGACGCCCGCGGGCTAGCGGCGGCCGCGGCAAGCCTTACCGTTGCCAACATAACGTCCACGGAGCTCATCATTGCCGACCTCGTCAAAAATCTGGTCAGTTGTCTCTCCGACTACAAAGAGCTTAACGACATGGTGCGGCGCGGGCTCCACGACATCCGCGGCGGGCGCGCCGCCGATGCTTCCAAGAAGTTTTTAGATGCGGCAGAGTCTGACGTTCCGTCTTTGTGCGACCTCATCTTGATAGAGGGAGTCGCCAAGAGGAACCCCATAGATCAGGAGAACCAGAACGCCTACTTCTTGTCCGTCATGGCCTCCGATATTACTCAGCTGATGCTGGATTCTCATGCAGGATCACCAAAAGATCCTAGCTGAATACATGATGGCTCTTGTCTTCTTCCAGTTTTAGTGATTCACTTGGCCATGGTGGCGTTGCCGTGCATGTTTTGTTTTATGTGACTTGCTCATATATTTGTTGGTAATAGAAGAAGATAATTTTGAAAAGAAAAGAAAAAGCTAAAATGCGAAGGATCCGGATGCCGTCGGATATGAATTGCGCGCGGCCGAGCGGCTCGCGTTCCGCTTCCGCCGGACAAATTTTGTCACCACGGTCGTTTCTCCTCTTGTGCCTCTTATTTTAGGCAGTAAGAACATCTACAACCGAACATTTAAACCCGTTTCAAATATCCGGTCAATGTCTGGTCATGATTTTTTGACCTAGACTGGCCTCTCAAACAGTCCTCAAACGACCGTGGTGGCGCCCGGGCACGCCCGCCACGTCAATCTGTCAACCTGA
>NC_041390.1:465255464-465286924 GCF_002162155.2 Triticum dicoccoides
CGTTGCCGGATCCATTTGCTCTCTCCTATGTTCTTTCTCCTCTGCGTCGTCCGGCTTGTAGCTCCGCCGCCGCGCCCGCTCCCCAGCCGTTTCCAGGCTCTCCGCCGCCAGCACGGAAAAGCGCTCCCGTCCTCGCCGCGGGGGACGTTGTCGTCGGCTCGGACGCCACCATGGTACATCCGGCAACTCTTCGGCTCCGCCTTACGCTTGATGTGTTCGACACATGACCGACCAGAATTATTGTGATTTTGTTAGGTAAATGATGGATTCCGATGCTTCATCGGACAACGAGTATGGACCAACGGAGCTTGACCAAATGATTCAAAAAGAGTTCTTCGATTCATCGGATTCGGACGAAGAAGTGGGCATGATCATGCTCATGAGCATGCAATAGAAAATGGACCGGCAAATGGAGCATATTCTCAACTTTAAGGGCTTAATAAAAGGGAGAAGAGTGATCAACCGGGACAGAGTGTCCGGAGCAAAGCTACTACACAATGACTACTTTGCTCTCACACTTGCTTTTCCGAATAATCCATGGTTTCGTCGCCGTTTCCACATGCGGAAACCATTGTTTTTGTGCATTGTGGAAGCACACCACGACTACTTCAAGCTGAGAAGGGATTGTTGCGGCCAACTCTCTTTCTCGGCCAAGCACAAGTGCACGGTTGCTCTGAGGATGCTTGCACTTGGTACTGCTGCAGACGCCGTTGGTGAGATGGTTTGGATGAGGGAGAGCCCGTGCCTCAAGACTACTGTCAAATTTGCTCGCGTCGTGGTTGAGGTGTTTGGACCGGAGTATCTCAGAGAACCAAATGCGCAGGACACGGAGAAGTTGTTGGTGATTGGAGAGGCAAGGAGGTTTTCAGGAATGCTCGGATCAATTGATTGCATGCATTTGCAATGGAAAAACTGCCCCAAAGGTCAGCGGGGAATGTATCAAGATCACACCAGAGAGGCCACCATCATACTAGAAGCGGTGGCATCACATGACTTATGGATTTGGCATGCTTTCCTTGGAATACCCGGTTCTCACAACGACATCAACGTGCTTCAATGTCTCCGGTGTTCAGGAGGCTTTGCAATGGGGAATCACCGCCGTGCAACTACACTGTCAACGGTCGGGACTACAACATGGGGTACTATCTTGCCGATGGTATCTATCCTCAGTGGGCGGTGCTTGTGAAGACCATATCTGAGCCGCGTGGCAATAAATAGAGCCACTTTACAACAATGCAGGAAGCGGCTAGGAAGAACGTGGAGAGGGCATTTGGTGTGCTTAAGACTCGTTGGGAAATTATGCGGAGCGCTACAATGATGTGGGAATCAGAAACTTTGTGGCAGCTGTTGACGTGTTATGTTATTCTGCACAATATAATTGTCGACGATGAGGGTGATGGTGTAGCCCAAACCCATGATTTCGAAGCACCCAGAGAACAAGTTGAAATCCCAGAAGATCAAGATGCGGCTCAGCTTATGAACTTTCTGCAGATGCATTAGAATCTTTGAAATCAGCAGGTGCACACATAGCTACTCAATAATCTTGTGAAGCACATGTGGAACAACAATGGCAATCAAGGAGACAGTGCTTGAGTTTGGCATTTCAAATAAATTTTATGTAAACACTATGTATGCTTGATACCAACATTTGTTACGACATTGTAATGCATGATCGACGCGCATGTATTTATATGGATTTGAGATATGTGGATGCACGAAAGAAAATATGAGGGCTCGTCTGGATGTGCCCACGAACATGTCCGGACGCGTCCACGGATGTTTGAAGGATCGGATTTACCAAGTCCGGTTGTAGATACTTTAATGAATCATCAAAGGCTAGACCCAAACCCAGACCCCAGGTTACACAAGCAACTCAAGGAACCACCTAGCCTACGCTATTGTTGTACTCCCTCCGTTTCTTTTTACTCCGCATATAAGATTTGGTCAAAGTCAAACTACACAAAGTTTGAACAAATATACCCGGTAACTTATTTTGTGTAATACCATGGTAATATAAAAACTGCAGACTTGATAACCTATATAAAAACAACATGATAACTTTTGTCTTTGGAATTAATTTTGTTGAAAACATACATGATAACTTATATGTAAATAACATGGTAATATACACCACAGACACGATAACTTATACACAAATATTATGATAACTTTTGACCGGAGAAAAAAGGTTATTGAAAATATATGACATAGTAACTTATGTGTAGATAGTATGGTAATATACGTACCACAAAGCTGATAACCCATGTACAAACACTATGATAAATTTTGATCCAGAAGGAAAAATTGTTAAAAAAATATGTCCCCGATTAATTATGTGTAAATAGCATGGTAGTATATGCATCGCAGACCTGATAATCTACGTACAAACACAATGATAACTTTTTGACCCTAGAGGAAAGGTTGTTGAAAAACATACCATCGGTAAATTTCGTGGAAATAGAATGGTAATATCTACACTGCAGAACTGATAACCTATGTATAAACACCATGGTAATTTTTGACCCGGAAAAAAAGCTATTGAAAAACATTCTCCGGTAAGTTTTGTGCAAATATTATGACAATATACGAACCGTAAACATGATAACTTACGTATAAACACCATAGTAACATGGACCAGGAGAAAAATTATTGAAAAACATACTTCTGATAAATTATGTTGAAATGGCATGGTAATATACAAATCATAGACCTAATAACTTAATTACAAACAGCATGATAAATTTCGACCCGAGGAAAAAAATGTTGGAAAACGTTACATGGAAAACAAAAAATATTCTACGCACATGCAATGATCTATTCATGAAGATGCATAGCAATGAGAGGGGGAGAGTGTGTCTACATACCCTCGTAGACTATAAGCGGAAGCGTTTCATAACGCGGTTGATGTAGTCGAACTTTCTTCGCGCTCCAACTGATCTAGTACCGAACGCATGATACCTCTGCGTTCTGCATACGTTTAGCTCGGTGACGTCCTCGACCTTCTTGATCCAGCAAGACGGTGAGGTAGTAGATGAGTTCTGGCAGCATGGTGATGGTGATGGTAAAGTGATCTCCGCAGGGCTTTGCCCAAGCACTACGAAAATATGACCGGGATGTAAACGGTGGAGGGGGGCGCCGCACACAGCTAGGCAATTGTCTATTGTGTGCTAGGCGCCCCCTCCCACATATATATAGGTGGGATGGAGGGAGGAACAACCAAAGAAGCTGCCCAAGTAGGAGGAACCCTACTTAGGGTCCCTCCCAAGCCGCGCCCCCCTTTCCTTATTTGGTGTGCGGGGAAAGGCAGGGGAGGGTGCCCCTCCTTCCTTTCTCCCATGAGAGGGAAAGGCAGGAGGGGCTAGCCCTCCCCCTTTTCCTTCCTAGGGTTGGACAAACAAGGGAGGGGGCGCACCAGCTCCCTTATGGGCTGGTCTGTCCCCTCCTTTGGCCCATAAGGCCCATAACTTGCAGAGGAGTGCCCGAAACCCCTTCCGTTGACCCGATTACTTCCCGGTACGCCCCGAAACACTTTCGATGTCCAAATATCATCGTCCTATATATCAATCTTTACCTCTCGACCATTTCGAGACTCCTATTCATGTCCGTGATCTCATCTGGGACTCCGAACAATATTCGGTCACCAAATCATATAACTCATATAACACTATATCGTCAACAAACGTTAAGCGTGTGGACCCTACGGATTTGAGAACTATGTTGATAACCGAGACACCTCTCCAGTCAATAACCAATAGCGGAACCTGGATGCCCATATTGGCTCCTACATATTCTACGAAGATCTTTATCGGTCGAACCGTTATGACAACATACGTAATTCCCTTTGTCCATCGGTATGTTACTTGCCCGAGATTCGATCGTCTGTATCTCTATACATAGTTCAATATCGTTACCGACAAGTCTCTTTACTCGTTCCGTAATACATCACCTCGTGGCTAACTCCTTAGTCATTTGCTTGCAAGCTTATGATGTGTATTACCGAGAGGGCCCAGAGATACCTCTTCGATACTCAGAGTGACAAATC
This sequence comes from Triticum dicoccoides, assembly GCF_002162155.2. Classification (NCBI taxonomy): domain Eukaryota; kingdom Viridiplantae; phylum Streptophyta; class Magnoliopsida; order Poales; family Poaceae; genus Triticum; species Triticum dicoccoides. Next base: position 465,259,507 of record NC_041390.1, read on the forward strand.
CTAATCTTGATCTATGCCAACTCGACAAACACCTTCGGAGATACCTGTAAAGTATCTTTATGATCACCCAGTTACGTTGCGACGTTTGATAGCACACAAGGTATTCCTCCAGTATCCGGGAGTTGCATAATCTCATAGTCGAAGGAATATGTATTTGACATGTAGGAAGCAATAGCAATAAAACTAAACAATCATTATGCTAAGCTAACGGATGGGTCTTGTCCATCACATCATTCTCCTACTGATGTGATCTCATTATCAAATGACAACACATGTCTATGGTTAGGAAACCTTAACCATCTTTGATCAACGAGCTAGTCTAGTAGAGGCTCACTAGGGACACTATATTTGTTTATGTATTCACATATGTATTTAAGTTTCCGATCAATACAATTCTAGCATGAATAATAAACTTTTATCATGAATAAGGAAATATAAAATAACAACTTCATTATTGCCTCTAGGGCATATTTCCTCCAGTCTCCCACTTGCACTAGAGTCAATTATCTAGTTCACATCATCATGTGATTAACACCCATAGTTCACATCGCCATATGACTAACACCCAAAGAGTTTACTAGAGTCAATAATCTAGTTCACATCGCCATGTGCTTAACACCAAAGTTCAAGGAATTTTTTTCAGCATCGCGAAGAGCTCGGGAATTGTTTTCATCATCCCTTGCATATTATAGTTCATCACGAAGTTCTATTAGCTTGGTGTAGTGACAAGAGAACTTTGTCAATCACTATCTTATCTGGAAGATTAACTCCCACTTGATTCAAGTGATTGTAGTACCCAGATATTCTGAGCACATGCTCACTGGCTGAGCTATTCTCCTCCATCTTGTAGGAAAAGTACTTGTCAGAGGTCTCATACCTCCCGACACGGGCATGAGTCTAAAATACCAATTTCAGTTCTTGGAACATCTCATATGCTCTATGGCGTTCAAAATGTTTTTAAAGTCCCGGTTCTAAGCTATAAAGCATGGCACACTAAACTATTAAGTAGTCATCATATCGAGCTTGCCAAACGTTCATAACGTCTGCATCTGCTCCTGCAATAGGTCTGTCACCTAGCAGTGCATTAAGGATATAATTCTTCTGTGCAGCAATGAGGATAATCCTCAGATCACGGACCCAGTCCACATTATTGCTACCATCATTTTTCAACTTATTTTTCTCTAGGAACATATCAAAAATAGGGGAGCTATATCGAAATCTATTGATCTACAACATAGATCTGCAAATACTATCAGGACTAAGTTCATGATAAATTGAGTTCAATTAATCAAATTACTTAAGAACTCCCACTTAAATAGACACCCCTCAAGTCATCTAAGTGATACGTGATCCAAATCAACTAACCCATGTCCGATCATCACGTGAGATGGGGTAGTCATCAATGGTGAACATTTCTATGTTGATCATATCTACTATATGATTCACGTTCGACCTTTCGGTCTCCAGTGTTCCGAGGCCATGTCTGTACATGCTAGGCTTGTCAAGTTTAACCCAAGTATTCTACATGTGTAAAATTGTCTTACACCCATTGTATGTGAACTTAGAGTCTATGACACCTGATCATCACGTGGTGTCTCGAAACGACGAACTTTCGCATTGGTGCATACTCAAGGAGAACACTTTTACCTTGAAATTTAGTGAAGGGATCATCTTATAGCTATCGTCGTTCTCAGCAAAATAAGATGCATATAAGATAAACATTACATGCAATTAAAATATGTGACATGATATGGCCATCATCATCTTGTGCTTTTGATCTCCATCTGCAAAGCATCTTCATGATTTCCATCATCACCGGCTCGACACCTTGAACTCCATCGTTGTTTCATGGTCATCTTTCCAACTATTGCTTCTACAACTATTGCTAACTCATAGCGATAAAGTAAATCAATTACATGGCGTTTGCATTTCATACAATAAAGAGACAACCATAAGGCTCCTGCCGGTTGCCTGATAAATTACAAAACATGATCATCTCATACAATAACGTATATCACATCATGTACCATATCACATCACATCATGCCCTGCAAAAACAAGTTAGACGTCCTCTACTTTGTTGTTGCAAGTTTTACGTGGCCGCTACGGGTTTCTAGCAAGAACTGTTCTTACCTACGGCAAAAGCCACAACGGTGATTCGTCAAGTTGGATGTTTTAACCTTCTTCAAGGACCAGCAACAGTCAAATTCGATTCAACTAAAGTAGGAGAAACAGACACCCGCCATCCACCTTTATGCAAAACTAGTTGCATGTCAGTCGGTGGAACCGGTCTCATGTGCGTGGACATGTAAGGTTGGTCCGTACCGCTTCATCCCACAATACCGCTGAATCAAAATAAGGCATTGGTGGTAAGCAATATGACTATCATCGCCCACAACTCCTTGTGTTCTACTCGTGCATATCATCCACGCATAGACCTGGCTCGGATGCCACTGTTGGGAAACGTTGCATGGAAAACAATAAAATTTCTATGCACACACAATGATCTATCCATGGAGATGCATAGCAACAAGAGGGGGAGAGTGTGTCTACGTACCCTCGTAGACCATAAGCAGAAGCGTTTCACAATGCGGTTGATGTAGCCGAACTTTCTTCGCGCTCCAACCAATCTAGTACCGAACGCACGGCACCTCCGCGTTCTTCACACGTTCATCTCGATGACATTATCCACCTTCTTGATCCAGCAAGACGACGAGGTAGTAGATGGGGCAGCACGATGACATGTTGACAGTGATGGTGAAGTGATCTCCGCAGGGCTTCGCCTAAGCACTACGGAAATATGACCGGGGGTGTAAACGGTGGAGGGGGCGCCGCACACTGTTAGACAATTGTATGTTGTGTGCTAGGCGCCCCCCTCCCACATATATATAGGTGGGAGGGAGGGAGGAGCAGCCAAAGGAGGTGCCAAAGTAAGAGGAATCCTACTTGGTGTCCCTCCCAAGCTGTGCCCCTTTCCTTATTTGGAGTGCGGGGAAAGGCACGGGAGGGTGGCTGATACGTCTCCAACGTATCTGTATTTTTGATTGTTCCATGTTGTTATATTATCATTCTTGGATGTTTTACAATCATTTTATAGTCATTTTATATCATTTTTTGGTACTAACCTATTGACATAGTGCCAAATGCCAGTTGCTGTTTTTTGCTTGTTTTTTACATCGCAGGAAATCAATACCAAACGGAGTGCAAACGCAGTGAAACTTTTTGTGGATTTTTATGGACTAGAAGACACCCAATGGGCCAGAGAAGCACCTGGGGGAGGCCCGAGGGGGGCACAACCCACCAAGGCATGTCTGGGCCCCCAGGCACGCCCAGGTGGGTTGTGCCCACCTCGATGGCCTCCCGCACCACCTCTTTGCTCTATAAATACCCCAATATTCCAGAAACCCTAGGTGAGTTGATGAAAATCAATTCCAGCTGCCGCAAGTTCCAGAAACACTAGATCCAATCTAAACACCATCACGGAGGGGTTCATCATCCTCATTGGTGCCTCACGGATGATGTGTGAGTAGTCTTTTGTAGACCTTCGGGTCCGTAGTTAGTAGCTAGATGGCTTCCTCTCTCTCGTTTGATTCTCAATACAATGGTCTCTTCGAGATCCATATGATGTAACTCTTTTTGCGGTGTGTTTGTTGGGATCCGGTGAACTTTGAGTTTATGATCAGATCTATGTTTTTATCCATGAAAGTTATTTGAGTCTTTTTGTCTCTTATATGCATGATTGCTTATAGAATCATATTTCTTCTCCGGTATTTGGGTTTTGTTTGGCTAACTTGATCTATTTATCTTGCAATAGGAAGAGGTGCTTTGTGATGGGTTTGATCTTACGGTGCTTGATCCCAGTGACAGAAGGAGAACCGACACGTATGCATCGTTGCTATTAAGGATAACAAGATGGGGTCTATTTCTACATAAATAGATCTTGTCTACATCATGTCATCATTCTTATTGCATTACTCCATTTCTCCATGAACATAATACACTAGATGCATGTTGGATAGCGGTCGATGTGTGGAGTAATAGTAGTAGATGCAGGCAGGAGTCGGTTTACTAATCTTGGAAGTGATGCCTATATAATGATCATTGTCTGGATATTGTCATGATTATTTGAAGTTCTATCAATTGCCCAAGAGTAATTTGTTTACCCGCCGTTTGCTATTTTTCTCGAGAGAAGCCACTAGTGAAACCTACGCCCCCCCCGGGTCTCTTCTTTATTATATTTGCCTTCGCGGTCTATTTTCATTTGCTTTTATTTTCATATATATTAATCCAAAAACCCAAAAATACCTCGCTGAATTTTATGTTCTTTTATTTGCATTTATCAATCTATCATATTTTTACCCCGTCCACTTGCCAATTTCTGGCGCTGTTACCCGAAAGGGATTGACAACCCCTTTAATACGTCGGGTTGCGAGTATTTGTTATCTATGTGCAGGTGCCGTTCATGTAGTGTTGCATGGTTCTCCTACTGGTTCGATAACCTTGGTCTCATCACTGAGGGAAATACCTACCATAGATGTGTTGCATCATCCCTTCCTCTTTGGGGAAATACCGTCGTAGTTCAAGCCGTGTCAAAAGGAATTTCTGGCGCAGTTGCCGAGGAGGATCAAGTCAAGATAGTCTCCCGTCAATGTGCCAATTTCTAGCGCCGTTGTCAGGGAGACATCATCAACATCTACCTGGTTCCTAATCACAAATCTCATCTCCTTGCAATTTACACTATTTGTCATTTGCCTCTCATTTTCCTCTCCCCCATTTCACAAAAATTTCCCGTTTTATTCGCCCTCTTTTTCGTTCGCCGTTTTCTCGTCAGATCTGTTTTTTGAGTGCAATCTTGTTGTGTAGTCACAATGACTCAAGAGAACACCAAGTTGTGTGATTTCTCCAATACCAACAACAATGATTTTATTAGCACTCCGATTGCTCCTCCCGCCACTAGTGCGGAGTCTTGTGATATTAATACCGCTTTGCTGAATCTTGTTATGAAAGATCATTTTTCTGGTACTCCTAATGAGGATGACGACTCCCATCTTAACACATTCGTGGAATTATGCGATGTGCAAAAGAAAAAAGATGTCGACAATGATTTTTTGAAGTTGAAATTATTCCCGTTTTCTTTGCAAGATCGTGCAAAAATTTGGTTTTCTTCTTTACCTCGCAATAGTATCGATTCTTGGGATAAGTGCAAGGATGCTTCTATTACTAAATATTTTCCGCTCGTGAAAATTATTTCCCTTAGAACCCAGATCATGAATTTCAAGCAACTTGAACATGAGCATGTTACACAATCTTGGGAAAGGATGAAACTGATGCTAAGGAATTGCCCAACTCATGGGTTAAATCTTTGGATGATCATACAAAAAATTTATGCGGGGTTGAATTTTGTTTCTCGTAATCTTTTGGATTCCGCCACAGATGTTACTTTTATGGAAATTACTTTGGGTGAAGCCACCAAATTGCTTGATAATATTATGGAAATTATTTTCAATGGCATGCCGAAAGAGCTCCTACTAGTAAAAAAATTTAATTTGGTTGAAGAAATTTCTTCTTTGAGGGAAAAAGTTGATGCTCTTATGAAATTAGTTGCTAATAAAAGTGATCCTATTGATTTTAATGATGTGCCTTTGTCTACTTTGATTGAGCAAAATAGTGATGCCATTGATGTGAATTTTATGTCTCGAAAAAAATTCAATAACAATGCTTATAGAGGTAATTTTAATCCTAGGCCTTTTCCTAGTAATTCCTCTAATAATTATGGTAATTACTATGGTAATACTTATAATAATAATAGGAACACCACTGATCTTGAGAATAATATTAAATAATTTATCAATACTCAAAAAGTTTTCAATGCTACAATAGAAGAAAAGTTGAATAAGATTGATGATATGTCTAGAAGTATTGATAGAATTTCTCATGATGTAGAAAATCTCAAGATGAAATTTTTTTTGCCTAAGGTTGAGGAATCACTTAAGGCTCTTTATGTTTCTATGGATGAAAGTAAGAAAAGAACCGCTATGCTTAGAGCTAGAAGGGAATTTTTAGAAAAAGCGTTTTCTAGTGATTGCTTTCATAAAAGTGATGAAGATATTAAAATGATTGGTGCTTCCTCTATTGATTCTTTGTTTAGTAAAATTAAGATTGATAATAAAGGGACTTAAGAAGAGTCAACTTTAGCTAGAAGGCGTCCCGATAATTCGGAGGGTGAAAATCTTGTTGAGAAAATTGATAAAAGTGGGTTTGAAGAGGTCAAAACTTTAACTAGTGATGTGCCCACTCTTTTGGATTACAAAGACTTTAATTATGATAGTTGCTCTTTGATTGATTGTATTTCTTTGTTGCAATCCATGATAAATTCACCCCATGCTTATGAACAAAATAAAGCTTTTACTAACTTATTTTTGATGCTATGATGAAAGCTTTGGAAGAAAAGTTTGAATTAGAGATTTCGGTTCCTAGAAAATTGTATGATGGATGGGAACCTACTATCAAAGTCAAGATTAAAAATTATGAGTGTTTTGCTTTATGTGACTTGGGTGCTAGTGTTTCTATAGTTCCAAAATCTTTATGTGATGTGCTTAGTCTTACCGATATTGAAGAGTGTTCTTTAAATTTGCACTTGGCGGATTCTACTATTAAAAGGCCTATGGAAAGAATTAATGATGTTATCATTCTTGCAAATAGGAATTATGTGCCCATAGATTTTATTGTTCTTGATATTGATTGCAATCTGTCTTGTCCAATTATTCTTGGTAGACCGTTTTGACGTACTATTGGTGTCGTGATTGATATGAAAAAGGGAAATATTAAATTTCAATTTCCACTAAGGAAGGGTATGGTACACTTCCCTAGAACAAGAATTAGTCCACCATATGAATCAATCATGAGGGCATCATATGGATCTAGAAACAAAGATGACAACACTTGATCCTTTGCATTATGCCTAGCTAGGGGCATAAAACAATAGCGCTTGTTGGGAGGCAACCCAACGAATAAAATTTATTTTTATGTTTTTCTTTGTGTTCTTGAGTGTCCGCAAAATTATGCTACTGTTATGATTGTGATTTTTGTGTTTTAATTAGTGTTTGTGCCAAGTAGAGCCTTTAGGATCATGTTGGGTGATAGTTGATTTGATCTTGCTGAAAAACAGAAACTTTTGTGCTCACGAAAATATTTTTCATTTTTAACATAAGCGCGATAAAATACTGATTGTTTTTGAAGAAGATTAATATACTAATTTCTCACGTTGTCCTAATTTGTGAAAAAATTGGAGTTACATAAGTATTCGAAATCTCCAGATTGCTACAAACTGTTATGTTTTTAACAAATTCTGTTTTCTTTGCGTTGTGTGCTTGTTTTTATGATTCTATGGTTTTCTTTGAAGGGTTTTTGCCATAGAAAAGTTGGAATACAGTAGATATAATGCAAAAATAGAATATGAATGGGTTTTCAACAATACTTATAGTAGTGATTTGCTTTCTTATACTAACGGATCTCACGAAGGTTTTGTTAAGTTCTGTGTGATTGAAGTTTTCAAGTTTTGGGTGACTTTACGATGGATGAAGGAATAAGGATTAACAAAAGGCTAAGCTTGGGGCCAAGATAATATTCAATAAGTATCAATCAACTACGCTTGGGGATGCCCCGAGTGGCATCCCCTCTTTCTTCTAACAACCATTCGTATTTTACTTGAAACTGTATTTTTATTTGTCACATATTATGAGTTTTGCTTGGAGCGTCTTGTATGATATGAGTCTTTGCTTGTTTTGCTTTGTGTTCTTAGTCATGAATCCTTGCTGGACACACCTATTTGAGATATCCAAAATTATGCCATGACTTGTTAGAATTGCTCTCTATGCTTCACTTAAATCTTTATGAGCTATGGAATTGCTCTAGTGCTTCACTTATATATTTTGGAGCAGTATTTTTGAAGAAATGCTCTCATGTTTCACTTAGATTTATTTGAGAGTTAGTATTTTTTTTAAGAAATTCTCTCTTGCTTCACTTATATTAATTTGAGAGAACAAAATTTTTATGCTCATGTTCTTCACTTAGATTTGTTTGAGCTATCAAAAGCAACATACGAAACTAGTTCCAAAGTGATAGATATCCAAGGAGGATATAATAAAAACTTTCATGAAGATCACTGGACAAAATAAACTTGATTCCTTGTAATAGTTTTGAGATATGTCGATATAATATGTGAGTCATGTTGATGGGTAATTATGCTTTAGTAAGAATATTGGTGTTAAGGTTTCTGATTTCCTATGCAAGCACGAAAGTAAATAGTTATGCAATGAAATTACATCCTACTTGTGGTGCATTATTCGGTGTTAGCTATGCTTAACGCTCTCTTATGATATTTTTCGTTTCTTGGTTGGTCGCTTCTCAATCTTTTGCTAGCCTTCATTTTGCACTAAGTATGATCACTACTTGTGCATCCCAAATCCTTTAAACCAGTTTTGCCATATGAGTCCACTATACCTACCTATATGCGGTATTATTTTGCCGTTCTAAGCAATTTTGTATGTAAGATCTCTAATTTTCAAAATGAACTTCTCTTTTGTGTGATCGTATCGCTCATGAAACGGTAGGGGATGACTGATATATTTCCATGCTAGATGTGTTATTCTCACGATGAGTATTTATTCACTTGTCATTGCACGAGAGTACGGCAAAGGTATTAGGGATGCCCAGTCCCGAAATGAAAATTTAATTTACTTTATGTTGTCAAATGATAAATTCCCTGGGAAGTGTTGGTATGGAAGGCACCCGTGGATACGGTTAGCCATGGAAAATGAAAGTATGGTGGAAAAAGGAATAAACTTTATTTTCTGTTTGTGAACCACCTATGATATATCTAGCATGGAAAGTATTGGGAACTACTCAATCGTTTTGGTTGACAGGAAAAGCATGGTGCCCAAAATGTTTTATCTCTATCTTTTTCGCTTTGAGCTCTGGCACCTTTACAAATCCCTACTTCCCTCTGCAAAGGGCCTTTCTTTTTACTTTATGCAATTTTTATTTTTATTTGAGTCTCCATATTCTCTTATAAAGCACCAACTAAGGGGCACTATGATCGTACTTGAGCATTGGGTGTGGCTAATATGTGAGTGTGTTTCATGAATGGATCAATGATTGAGCATAATGGGCTAGGGATAACTTGCTTTAGCGTTGATATTTTGAAAGACATGGTTGCATGTTGATATGCTTGAGTATTAAAGTCTTTATGTCAAAACTAGACTATTGGTTTGAACCATATAAAAGTCCAAATCTCCATGCTATAAAAGAAAGAATATGTGATGAACATGTTAGGCAGCATTCCACATCAAAAATTTCGTTTTTATCATTTACCTACTCGAGGACGAGCAGGAATTAAGCTTGGGGATGTTGATACGTCTCCAACGTATCTATATTTTTGATTGTTCCATGCTGTTATATTATCATTCTTGGATGTTTTACAATCATTTTATAGTCATTTTATATCATTTTTTGGTAATAACCTATTAACATAGTGCCAAGTGCCAGTTGTTGTTTTTTGCTTGTTTTTTACATCACAGAAAATCAATACCAAACGGAATCCAAACGCAACGAAACTTTTTATAGATTTTTTATGGACCAGAAGACACCCAATGGGCCGGAGAAGCACCTGGGGGGTGCCTCGAGGGGGGCACAACCCACCAGGACATGCCTGGACCCCCAGGCGCGCCCAGGTGGGTTGTGCCCACCTCGGTGGCCTCCCGCACCGCCTCTTTGCTCTATACATACCACAATATTCCAGAAACCCTAGGGGAGTCGACGAAAGTCAATTCCAACTGCCGCAAGTTCCAGAAACACCATATCCGATCTAAACACCATCACGGACGGGTTCATCATCCTCATTGGTGCCTCTCCGATGATGCATGAGTAGTCTTTTGTAGACCTTCGGGTCCGTAGTTAGTAGCTAGATGGCTTCCTCTCTCTCGTTTGATTCTCAATACAATGGTCTCTTGGAGATCCATATGATGTAACTCTTTTTGCGGTGTGTTTGTTGGGATCCGATGAACTTTGAGTTTATAATCAGATCTATGTTTTTATCCATGAAAGTAATTTGAGTCTTTGATCTCTTATATGCATGATCGCTTATAGCCTCGTATTTCTTCTCCGATATTTGGGTTTTGTTTGGCCAACTTGATCTATTTATATTGCTATGGGAAGAGGTGCTTGATGACCCACAAGTATAGGTGATCTATCGTAGTCCTTTCAATAAGTAAGAGTTTCGAACCCAACAAGGAGTAGAAGGAAATGACAAGTGGTTTTCAGCAAGGTATTCTCTGCAAGCACTGAAATTATCAATAACAGATAGTTTTGTGATAAGATAAATCATAACGGGTAACAAGTAAATAAAGTAACTAAGGTGTAGCAAGGTGCCCAATCCTTTTTTTTGAAGGAAATATGCCCTAGAGGCAATAATAAAGTTATTATTTATTTCCTTATATCATGATAAATGTTTATTATTCATGCTAGAATTGTATTAACCGGAAACATAATACATGTGTGAATACATAGACAAACAGAGTGTCACTAGTATGCCTCTACTTGACTAGCTCGTTAATCAAAGATGGTTATGTTTCCTGACCATGAACAATGAGTTGTTATTTGATTAACGAGGTCACATCATTAGTTGAATGATCTGATTGACATGACCCATTCCATTAGCTTAGCACCTGATCGTTTAGTATGTTGCTATTGCTTTCTTCATGACTTATACATGTTCCTATGACTATGAGATTATGCAACTCCCGTTTACCGGAGGAACACTTTGGGTACTACCAAACATCACAACGTAACTGGGTGATTATAAAGGAGTACTACAGGTGTCTCCAATGGTCGATGTTGGGTTGGCGTATTTCGAGATTAGGATTTGTCACTCGGATTGTCGGAGAGGTATCTCTGGGCCCTCTCGGTAATACACATCACATAAGCCTTGCAAGCATTACAACTAATATGTTAGTTGTGAGATGATGTATTACGGAACGAGTAAAGAGACTTGCCGGTAACGAGATTGAACTAGGTATTGGATACCGACGATCGAATCTCGGGCAAGTAACATACCGATGACAAAGGGAACAACGTATGTTGTTATGCGGTCTGACCGATAAAGATCTTCGTAGAATATGTAGGAGCCAATATGGGCATCCAGGTCCCGCTATTGGTTATTGACCAGAGACGTGTCTCGGTCATGTCTACATTGTTCTCGAACCCGTAGGGTCCGCACGCTTAAGGTTACGATGACAGTTATATTATGAGTTTATGCATTTTGATGTACCGAAGGTTGTTCGGAGTCCCGGATGTGATCACGGACATGACGAGGAGTCTCGAAATGGTCGAGACGTAAAGATTGATATATTGGAAGCCTATATTTGGATATCGGAAGTGTTCCGGGTAAAATCGGGATTTTACCGGAATACCGAGAGGGTTACCGGAACCCCCCGGGAGCTATTTGGGCCATAGTGGGCCTTAGTGGAAAAGAGAAGGGGCTGCCCTAGATGGGCTGCGCGCCACCCCCTTCCCCTAGTCCTATTAGGACTAGGAGAGGTGGCCGGCCCCCTCCTCCTCTTTTCCCCTCCGAGGAATCCTAGTTGGACTAGGATTGGAGGGGGAATCCTACTCCCAGAGGGAGTAGGACTCTCCTGCGCCTCCCCCCCTAGGCCGGCCAGCCTCCCCTCCTCTCCTCCTTTATATACGGAGGCAGGGGCACCTCTAAACACACAAGTTGACACAAGTTGATCCACGTGATCGATTCCTTAGCCGTGTGCGGTGCCCCCTGCCACCATATTCCTCGATAATACTGTAGCGGAGTTTAGGCGAAGCCCTGCTGCTGTAGTTCATCAAGATCGTCACCACGCCGTCGTGCTGACGAAACTCTTCCCCGACACTTTGCTGGATCGGAGTCCGGGGATCGTCATCGAGCTGAACGTGTGCTCGAACTCGGAGGTGCCGTAGTTTCGGTACTTGATCGGTTGAATCGTGAAGACGTACGACTACTTCCTCTACGTCGTGTCATCGCTTCCGCAGTCGGTCTGCGTTGGGTACGTAGACAACACTCTACTCTCGTTGCTATGCATCACATGATCCTGTGTGCGCGTAGGAAATTTTTTGAAATTACTACGAAACCCAACAGTGGCATCCGAGCCTAGGTTATTGATGTTGATGTTATATGCACGAGTAGAACACAAGTGAGTTGTGGACGATACAAGTCATACTGCCTACCAGCATGTCATATTTTGGTTCGGCGGTATTGTTGGACGAGACGACCCAGACCAACCTTACGCGTACGCTTACGCGAGACCGGTTCCCTCGACGTGCTTTGCACAGAGATGGCTTGCGGGCGACTGTCTCTCCAACTTTAGTTGAACCAAGTATGGCTACGCCCGGTCCTTGCGAAGGTTAAAACGGAGTCTATTTGACAAACTATCGTTGTGGTTTTGATGCGTAGGTGAGATTGGTTCTTACTTAAGCCCGTAGCAGCCACGTAAAACATGCAACAACAAAGTAGAGGACGTCTAACTTGTTTTTGCAGGGCATGTTGTGATGTGATATGGTCAAGGCATGATGCTGAATTTTATTGTATGAGATGATCATGTTTTGTAACCGAGTTATCGGCAACTGGCTGGAGCCATATGGTTGTCGCTTTATTGTATGCAATACAATCGCGATGTAATGCTTTACTTTATTACTAAACGGTAGTGATAGTCGTGGAAGCATAAGATTGGCGAGACGACAACGATGCTACGATGGAGATCAAGGTGTCGCGCCGGTGACGATGGTGATCATGACGGTGCTTCGGAGATGGAGATCACAGGCACAAGATGATGATGGCCATATCATATCACTTATATTGATTGCATGTGATGTTTATCTTTTATGCATCTTATCTTGCTTTGATTGACGGTAGCATTATAAGATGATCTCTCACTAAATTATCAAGAAGTGTTCTCCCTGAGTATGCACCGTTGCCAAAGTTCGTCGTGCCCAGACACCACGTGATGATCGGGTGTGATAAGCTCTACGTCCATCTACAACGGGTGCAAGCCAGTTTTTGCACACACAGAATACTCAGGTTAAACTTGACGAGCCTAGCATATACAGATATGGCCTCGGGACACGGAGACCGAAAGGTCGAGCGTGAATCATATAGTAGATATGATCAACATAGTGATGTTCACCATTGAAACTACTCCATCTCACGTGATGATCGGACATGGTTTAGTTGATTTGGATCACGTGATCACTTAGAGGATTAGAGGGATGTCTATCTAAGTGGGAGTTCTTAAGTAATATGATTAAATTGAACTTAAATTTATCATGAACTTAGTCCTGGTAGTATTTTGCAAATCATGTTGTAGATCAATAGCTCGCGTTGTTGCTTCCCTGTGTTTATTTTGATATGTTCCTAGAGAAAATTGTGTTGAAAAATGTTAGTAGCAATGTTGCGGATTTGATCCGTGATCTGAGGTTAAATCCTCATTGCTGCACAAAAGAATTATGTCCTTAATGCACCGCTAGGTGACGGACCTATTGCAGGAGCAAATGCAGACGTTATGAACGTTTGGCTAGGTCAATATGATGACTACTTGATAGTTTAAGTGCACCATGCTTAACGGCTTAGAATCGGGACTTCAAAGACGTTTTGAATGTCATGGACCATATGAGATGTTCCAGGAGTTGAAGCTAATATTTCAAGCAAATACCCGAGTTGAGAGATATGAAGTCTCCAACAAGTTCTATAGCTAAAAGATGGAGGAGAATCGCTCAACTAGTGAGCATGTGCTCAGATTGTCTGAGTACTACAATCGCTTGAATCAAGTGGGAGTTAATCTTCCAGATAAGATAGTGATTGACAGAATTCTCTAGTCACCATCACCAAGTTAGTAGAACTTCGTGATGAACTATGACATGCAAGGGATAACGGAAACGATTCCCAAGCTCTTCGTAATGCGGAAATTGACGAAGGTAGAAATCGAGAAAAACATCAAGTGTTGATGGTAGACAAGACCACTAGTTTCAAGAAAAGGAGCAGAAGGAAGAAAGGGAACTTCAAGAAGAACAGCAAGCAAGTTGCTGCTCAAGTGAAGAAGCCCAAGTCTGATCCTAAGCCTGAGACTAAGTGTTTCTACTGCAAAGGGACTGGTCACTGGAAGCGGATCTACCCCAAGTGATTGGCGGATAAGAAGGATGGCAAAGTGAACATAAGTATATTTGATATACATGTTATTGATGTGTACTTTACTAGTGTTTATCGCAAACCCTCAGTATTTGATACTAGTTCAGTTGCTAAGATTAGTAACTCGAAACGGGAGTTGCAGAATAAACAGAGACTAGTTAAGGGTGAAGTGATGATGTGTGTTGGAAGTGGTTCCAAGATTGATATGATCATCGTCACACACTCCCTATACTTTCGGGATTAGTGTTGAACCTAAATAAGTGTTATTTGGTGTTTGCGTTGAGCATGAATATGATTTGATCATGTTTATTGTAATACGATTATTCATTTAAGTAAGAGAATAAATTGTTGTTCTGTTTACATGAATAGAACCTTATATGGTTACACACCCAATGAAAATAGTTTGTTGGATCTCGATCGTAGTGATACACATAATCATAATATTGAAACCAAAAGATGCAAAGTTAATAATGATAAGTGCAACTTGTTTGTAGCACTGCCGTTTAGGTCATATTGGTGTAAAGCGCATGAAGAAACTCCATACTGATGGAATTTTGGAATCACTTGATTATGAATCACTTGATTATGAATCACTTGATGCTTGCGAACTGTGCCTTTTGGGCAAGATGACTAAAACTCCGTTCTCCGGAACAATGGAATGAGCTACTGACTTATTGGAAATAATACATACCGATGTATGCGATCCAATGAGTGCTGATGCTCGTGGCAAGCATCGTTGTTTTCTGACCTTCACAAGATGATTTGAGCAGATATGGGTATATCTACTTGATGAAACATAAGTCTGAAATAGTTGAAAGGTTCAAAGAATTTCAGAGTGAAGTGGAAAAATCATCGTAACAAGAAAATAAAGTTTCTGCGATCTGATCGCGGAGACAAATATTTGAGTTACGAGTTTGGTCTTCAATTAAAACAATGTGGAATAGTTTCACAGCTCACGCCACCTGGAACACCACATCGTTATGGTGTGTCCGAACGTCGTAACCGCACTTTATTTGATATGGTGCGATCTATGATATCTCTTTACCACTATCGTTTTGGGGTTATGCATTAGAGACAGCTGCATTCACGTTTTAAAATAGGGCACGATCTAAATCCGTTGAGACGACACTGTATGAACTATGGTTTAGCAGTAAACCTAAGCTGTCATTTCTTAAAGTTTGGAGTTGTGATGCTTATAAGAAAAAAAAAGGTTTTTCAACTTGATAAGCTCGAACCCAAATCAGAGAAGTGCGTCTTCATAGAATACCCAAAGGAAATTGTTGGGTACACCTTCTATCACAGATCCGAAGGCAAATTTGTTGCTGATAATAGATCCTTTCCAGAGAAGGAGTTTCTCTCGAAAGAAGTGAGTGGGAGGAAAGTAGAACTTGATAAGGTAACTGTACCTACTCCCTTATTGGAAAGTAGTTCATCACAGAAATCAGTTCCTGTGACAAATACACCAATTAATGAGGAAGCTAATGATATTGATCATGAAACTTCAGATCAAGTTACTACAGAACCTCGTAGGTCTTCCAGAGTAAGATCCGCACCAAAGTGGTGTAGTAATCATGTTCTGGAAGTCATGTTACTAGACCATGATGAACCTACGAACTATGAGGAAGCAATGATGAGCCCAGATTCCACGAAATGGCTTGAGGCCATGAAATCTGAGATATGATCCATGTATGAGAACAAAGTGTAGACTTTGATTGACTTGCTCGATGATCGGTGAGTCATTAAGAATAAATGGATCTTCAAGAGGAAGACGGACGTTGATAGTAGTGTTACTACCTACAAAGCTAGACTTGTCGAAAAAGGTTTTTGACAAAGTTCAAGGTGTTGAATACGATGAGATTTTCTTACTCGTATCGATGCTTAAAAGTCTGTCCGAATCATGTTAGCAATTGCCGCATTTTATGATTATGAAATTTGGCAGATGGATGTCAAAACTGCATTCCTGAATGGATTTCTGGAAGAAGAGTTGTATATGATGCAACCGGAAGGTTTTGTCGATCCAAAGGGAGCTAACAAAGTGTGCAAGCTCCAGCGATCCATTTATGGACTGGTGCAAGAATCTCGGAGTTGGAATATACGCTTTGATAAGTTGATCAAAGCATATAGTTTTTGTACAGACTTACGGTGAAGCCTGTATTTACAAGAAAGTGAGTGGGAGCACTACAACATTTCTGATAAGTATATGTGAATGACATATTGTTGATCAGAAATAATGTAGAATTATTCTGCAAAGCATGAAAGGATACTTGAATAAAAGTTTTTCAAAGAAAGACCTTGGTGAAGCTGCTTACACATTGAGCATCAAGATCTATATAGATAGATGAAGACGCTTGATAAGATTTTTCAATGAATACATACCTTGATAAATTTTTGAAATAGTTCAAAATGGAACAGTCAAAGAAGGAGTTCTTGCCTGTGTTGCAAGGTGTGAAGTTGAGTAAGACTCAAAGCCCGACCACGGCAGAAAATAGAAAGAGAATGAAAGTCATTCCCTATGCCTCAGTCACAGGTTCTATAAAGTATGCCATGCTGTATACCAGATCTATTGTATGCCATACCACTGAGTTTGGCAAGGGAGTACAATAGTGATCTAGGAGTAGATCACTGGAGAGCGGTCAAAATTGTCCTTAGTGGAATAAGGATATGTTTCTCGATTATGGAAAAAGGTTCGTCGTAAAGGGTTACGCCGATGCAAGTTTGACACTAATCTAGATGACTCTAAGTCTCGATCTAGATACATATTGAAAGTGGGAGCAATTAGCTAGAGTAGCTCCATGCAGAGCATTGTTGACATAGAAATTTGCAAAATACATGAGGATCTGAATGTGACAGACCCGTTGACTAAGATTCTCTCACAAGCAAAACATGATCGCACCTTAGTACTCCTTGGGTGTTAATCACATAGCGATGTGAACTAGATGACTGAATCTAGTAAAACCCTTTGGGTGTTGATCACATATCGATGTGAACTATGGGTGTTAATCACATGGTGATGTGAACTATTGCTGTTAAATCACATGGCGATGTAAACTAGATTATTGACTCTAGTGCAAGTGGGAGACTGAAGGAAATATGCCCTAGAGGCAATAATAAAGTTATTATTTATTTCCTTATATCATGATAAATGTTTATTATTCATGCTAGAATTGTATTAACCGGAAACATAATACATGTGTGAATACATAGACAAACAGAGTGTCACTAGTATGCCTCTACTTGACTAGCTCGTTAATCAAAGATGGTTATGTTTCCTGACCATGAACAATGAGTTGTTATTTGATTAACGAGGTCACATCATTAGTTGAATGATCTGATTGACATGACCCATTCCATTAGCTTAGCACCTGATCGTTTAGTATGTTGCTATTGCTTTCTTCATGACTTATACATGTTCCTATGACTATGAGATTATGCAACTCCCGTTTACCAGAGGAACACTTTGGGTACTACCAAACGTCACAACGTAACTGGGTGATTATAAAGGAGTACTACAGGTGTCTCCAATGGTCGATGTTGGGTTGGCGTATTTCGAGATTAGGATTTGTCACTCCGATTGTCGGAGAGGTATCTCTGGGCCCTCTCGGTAATACACATCACATAAGCCTTGCAAGCATTACAACTAATATGTTAGTTGTGAGATGATGTATTACGGAACGAGTAAAGAGACTTGCCGGTAACGAGATTGAACTAGGTATTGGATACCGACGATCGAATCTCGGGCAAGTAACATACCGATGACAAAGGGAACAACGTATGTTGTTATGCGGTCTGACCGATAAAGATCTTCGTAGAATGTGTAGGAGCCAATATGGGCATCCAGGTCCCGCTATTGGTTATTGACCGGAGACGTGTCTCGGTCATGTCTACATTGTTCTCGAACCCGTAGGGTCCGCACGCTTAAGGTTACGATGACAGTTATATTATGAGTTTATGCATTTTGATGTACCGAAGGTTGTTCGGAGTCCCGGATGTGATCACGGACATGACGAGGAGTCTCGAAATGGTCGAGACATAAATATTGATATATTGGAAGTCTATGTTTGGACATCGGAAGTGTTCCGGGTGAAATCGGGATTTTACCGGGTTACCGGGAGGTTACCGGAACCCCCCGGGAGCCATATGGGCCATCATGGGCCTTAGTGGAAAGGAGAAAGGGGCAGCCCAAGGGGGCTGCGCGCCTCCCCCCTTCCCCTAGTCCTATTAGGACTAGGAGAGGTGGCCGGCCACCCCTCTCCCTCTTTCCCCCTTGGGAATCCTAGTTGGAATAGGATTGGGGGGGGGAAGTCCTACTCCCGGTAGGAGTAGGACTCCTCCTGCGCCACCTCCTCCTGGCCGGCGCCTCCTCCCCCCCTTGGCTCCTTTATATACGGAGGCAGGGGCACCTCTAAACACACAAGTTGACACAAGTTGATCCACGTGATCTATTCCTTAGCCGTGTGCGGTGCCCCCTGCCACCATATACCTCGATAATACTGTAGCGGAGTTTAGGCGAAGCCCTGCTGCTGTAGTTCATCAAGATCGTCACCACGCCGTCGTGCTGACGGAACTCTTCCCCGACACTTTGCTGGATCGGAGTCCGGGGATCGTCATCGAGCTGAACGTGTGCTCGAACTCGGAGGTGCCGTAGTTTCGGTGCTTGATCGGTTGGATCGTGAAGACGTACGACTACTTCCTCTACGTCGTGTCATCGCTTCCGCAGTCGGTCTGCGTTGGGTACGTAGACAACACTCTCCCCTCGTTGCTATGCATCACATGATCTTGCGTGTGCGTAGGAAAATTTTTGAAATTACTACGAAACCCAACATTTTTAGCAAAGGACAAGCCTGGACAAACTCTTATATAAAGCAAAGCGCTCCCGAGGACACATGAGAATTGATGTCAAGCTAGTTTTCATCATGCTCATATGGTTCACATTCATTACTTTGATGACTTGATATGTGGGTGGACCGGTGCTTGGGTGCCGCCCTACCTTGGAAAAGCCTCCCACTTATGAACCTAACCATAGCATGAAACACATGGATCCAAATCAGCCCCTTACGAAGCAACGCATAAACTAGGGTTTAAGCTTCTGTCACTCTAGCAACCCATCATCTACTTATTACTTCCCAATGCCTTCCGCCTAGGCCCAAATAATGGTGAAGTGTCATGTAGTCGACGTTCACATAACACCACTAGAGTAGAGACAACATACATCTCATCAAAAAATTGAACGAATACCAAATTCACACGATTACTTATAACAAGACTTCTCCCATGTCCTCAAGAACAAACGTAACTACTCACAAATCATATTCATAATCAAGATCAGAGGAGTATTAATTATCATTAAGGATCTGAAAATATAATCTTCCACCAGATAAACCAACTAGCATCAACTACAAGGAGTAATCAACACTACTAGCAACCCACAGGTACCAATCTGAGGTTTTGGGACCAAGATTGAATACAAGAGATGAACTAGGGTTTGAGAGGACATGGTGCTGGTGAAGATGTTGATGGATGTTGACCCCCTCTCGATGAGAGGATCGATGGTGATGACGATGGCGATGATTTCCCCCTCCTGGAGGGATGTTTCCCCGACAGAACAGCTCCGCCGAAGCCCTAGATTTGTTCTATCCAGGTTCCGCCTCGAGACGGTTGCGCTTCGTCCCGAAAGCTTCTTCTTGATTTTTTCTAGGGTGAAAGACACCATAGAGCCAAAGATGGGCACCAGAGGCCTGCCAGGGTGAAGGAAATATGCCCTAGAGGCAATAATAAAGTTGTTATTTATATTTTCTTATATCATGATAAATTTTATTATTCATGCTAGAATTGTATTAACCAGAAACTTAGTACATGTGTGAATACATAGACAAACAAAACATCACTAGTATGCCTCTACTTGACTAGCTCGTTAATCAAAGATGTTTAAGTTTCCTAACCATAGACATGAGTTGTCATTTGATGAACGAGATCGCATCATTAGAGAATGATGTGATTGACTTGACCCATCCGTTAGCTTAGCACTATGATCGTTTAGTTTATTGCTATTGCTTTCTCCATGACTTATACATGTTCCTATGACTATGAGATTATGCAATTCCCGAATACCGGAGGAACACTTAGTGTGCTATCAAACGTCACAATGTAACTGGGTGACTATAAAGATGCTCTACAGGTGTCTCCGATGGTGTTTGTTGAGTTGGCATAGATCAAGATTAGGATTTGTCACTCCGATTGTCGGATAGGTATCTCTGGGCCCTCTCGGTAATGCACATCATTATCAGCCTTGCAAGCAATGTGACTAATGAGTTAGTTGCGGGATGATGCATTACAGAACGAGTAAAGAGACTTGCCAGTAACGAGACTGAAGTAGGTATTGAGATACCGACGATCGAATCTCGGGCAAGTAACATACCGATGACAAAGGGAACAACGTATGTAGTTATGCGGTTTGACCGATAAAGATCTTCGTAGAATATGTAGGAACCAATATGAGCATCCAGGTTATGCTATTGGTTATTGACCGGAAGTGAGTCTCGGTCATGTCTACATAGTTCTCGAACCCGTAGGGTCCGCACGCTTAACGTTCAATGACGATCGGTATTATGAGTTTATGTGTTTTGATGTACCAAAGGTAGTTCGGAGTCCTGGATGTGATCACGGACATGACGAGGAGTCTTGAAATGGTCGAGACATAAAGATCGATATATTGGAAGGCTATGTTTGGACATTGGAATGGTTTCGGATGAGTTCGGGCATTTACCGGAGTACCGGGGGGTTACCGGACCCCCCCAGGGAGTTAATGGGCCTTATTGGGACTTAGTGGGAGAGAGGAGGAGGCGGCCAGGTGGAGGGCGCCCCCCAGCCCAATCCGAATTGGGTGGGGGGCCGCCCCCCTTCCTTCCCTCTCTCTCCCTCTTCCTTCTTCTCCTACTCCTACTAGGAAGGGGGAAACCTACTCCTACTGGGAGTAGGACTTCCCCCTTGGCCGCGCCCTATGAGGGCCGGCCCTCCCCTCCTCCACTCCTTTATATACGGGGGAGGGGGCACCCCATAGACACACAAGTTGATTGTTTAGCCGTGTGCGGTGCCCCCCTCCATAGAATTCCACCTCGGTCATATCATTGTAGTGCTTAGGCGAAGCCCTGCATTGGTAACTTCATCATCACCGTCATCACTCCATCGTGCTGACGAAACTCTCCCTCGGGCTCAGCTGGATCAAGAGTACGAGGGACGTCACCGAGCTGAACGTGTGCAGATCGCGAAGGTGCCGTGCGTTCGATACTTGATCGGTTGGACCGTGAAGATGTTCGACTACATCAACCGCGTTTCATAACGCTTCCGCGTTCGGTCTATGAGGGTACGTAGACATACTCTCCCCCTCTCGTTGCTATGCATCTCCTAGATACATCTTGCATGACCGTAGGAATTTTTTAAATACTGCGTTCCCCAACAATGGTATCAAAGCCAGGTCTATGCGTAGATGTCATATGCACGAGTAGAACACAAAGGAGTTGTGGGCGTGGGTATATACATATTGCTTGCTGTCACTAGTTGATTCTTGATTCAGCGATATTGTTGGATGAAGAGGCTCAGACCAACATTACACGTACGCTTACGCGAGACTGCTTCTACCAACATGCTTCGCACACAGGTGGCTAGTGGGTGTCTGTTTCTCCAACTTTAGTTGAATCGGATTCGATGAACAGGGTTCTTTCTGAAGATCAAAAAGCAATCACTATACCGTGTTGTGGTTTTTGATGCGTAGGTAAGAAAGGTTCTTGCTAAGCCCGTAGCAGCCACGTAAAACTTGCAACAACATAGTAGATGACGTCTAACTTGTTTTTGCAGGGCATGTTGTGATGTGATATGTTCAAGACGTGATTATATAAATTTTTGTATGAGATGATCATGTTTTGTAACACAGTTATCGGCAACTGGCAGGAGCCATATGGTTGTCGCTTTATTGTATGAAATGCAATCTCCATGTAATTGCTTTACTTTATCACTAAGCGGTAGCGATAGTTGTAGAAGCAATAGTTGGCGAGACGACAATGATGCTACGATGGAGATCAAGGTGTCAAGCCGGTGACGATGGTGATCATGATGGTGCTTTGGAGATGGAGATCAAAGGCATGAGATGATGATGGCCATATCATATCACTTATATTGATTTCATGTGATGTTTATCCTTTTTGCATCTTATTTTGCTTAGTACGGCGGTAGCATTATAAGATGATCTCTCACTAAATTTCAAGGTATAAGTGTTCTCCCTGAGTATGCGCCGTTGCTACAGTTCGTCGTGCCGAGACACCATGTGATGATCGGGTGTGATAAGCTCTATGTTCACATACAATGGGTGCAAGCCAGTTTTGCACAAGTAGAATACTCGGGTTAAACTTGACGAGCCTAGCATATGCAGATATGGCCTTGGAACACTGAGACCGAAAGGTCGAGCGTGATTCATATAGTAGATATGATCAACATAGTGATGTTCACCATTGAAAACTACTCCATCTCACGTGATGATCGGACATGGTTTAGTTGATATGGATCACATGATCACTTAGATGATTAGAGGGATGTCTATCTAAGTGGGAGTTCTTAAGTAATATGATTAATTGAACTTTAATTTATCATGAACTTAGTACCTGATATTATTTTGCATGTCTATGTTGTTGTAGATATATGGCCCGTGTTGTTGTTCCGTTGAATTTTAATGCATTCCTAGAGAAAGCTAAGTTGAGAGATGATGGTAACAATTACATAGATTGGGTCTGTAACTTGAGGATTATCCTCATTGCTGCACAGAAGAATTACATCCTGGAAGCACCGCTGGGTGACAAGCCTGCTGTAGATGCTGCTAACGGAGTTAAGAACATCTAGAAAAGCAAAGCTGATGACTACTCGATAGTTCGTGTGCCATGCTTTACGGCTTAGAACCTGGGCTTCAATGACGTTTTGAACATCATGGAGCATATGAGATGTTCCAGGAGTTGAAGTTAATATTTCAAGCAAATGCCCGGATTGAGAGATATGAAGTCTCCAATAAGTTCTACAGCTGCAAAATGGAGGAGAATAGTTCTGTCAGTGGACATATACTCAGAATGTTTGGGTACCACAACCACTTGACTCAACTGGGGGTTAATCTTCCTGATGATAGTGTCATTGACAGAGTTCTTCAATCACTGCCACCAAGCTACAAGAGCTTTATGATGAACTATAATATGCAAGGGATGGATAGGACAATTCCTGAGCTCTTCGCAATGCTAAAGGCTGCGGAGGTAGAAATCAAGAAGGAGCTTCAAGTGTTGATGGTCAACAATACCATCGGTTTCAAGAAGAATGGCAAAGGGAAGAAGGGGAACTTCAAGAAGAACAGCAAGCAAGTTGCTACTCATGTGAAGAAGCCCATGTCTAGACCTAAGTCTGAGACTGAGTGCTTCTACTGCAAGGGACTGGTCACTGGAAGCGGAACTGTCCCAAGTATTTGGCGGATAAGAAGGATGGCAAAGTGAAAGGTATATTTGATATACATGTTATTGATGTGTACCTTACTAATGCTCGCAGTAGCTCCTGGGTATTTGATACTGGTTCCGTTGATAATATTTGCAACTCGAAACAGGGGCTACGGATTAAGCGAAGATTGGCTAAGGACGAGGTGACATGCGCGTGGGAAATGGTTCCAAAGTCGATGTGATCACCGTCGGCACGCTACCTCTACATCTACCTTAGGGGTTAGTTTTAGACCTGAATAATTGTTATTTGGTGCCAGCGTTAAGCATGAACATTATATCTGGATCTTGTTTGATGCGAGACGGTTATTCATTTAAATCAGAGAATAATGGTTGTTTTATTTATACGAGTAATATCTTTTATGGTCATGCACCCTTGATGAGTGGTCTATTTTTACTAAATCTTGATAGTAGTGATACACATATTCATAGTATTGAAGCCAAAAGATATAAGTTTAATAATGATAGTGCAACTTATTTGTGGCACTGCCGTTTAGGTCATATTGGTGTAAAGCACATGAAGAAACTCCATGTTGATGGGTTTTTGGAATCACTTGATGCTTGCGAACCATGCCTCATAGGCAAGATGACTAAGACTCCGTTCTCCGAAACAATGGAATGAGAAACAGACTTATTGGAAATTATACATACTGATGTATGCGGTCCGATGAGTGTTGATGCTCATGGCGGGTATCGTTATTTTCTGACCTTCACAGATGATTTGAGCGGATATGGATATATCTACTTGATGAAACATACGTTTGAAACATTTGAAAAGTTCAAAGAATTTCAGAGTGAAGTGGAAAATCATCGTAACAAGAAAATTAAGTTTCTACGATCTGACCGTGGAGGAGAATATTTGAGTTACGAGTTTGGTCTTCATTTGAAACAATGCGGAATAGTTTCGCAACTCACGCCTCCTGGAACACCACAGCGTACTGGTGTGTCTGAACGTCGTAACCACACTTTATTAAATATGGTGTGATCTATGATGTCTCTTACTGATTTACCGCTATCATTTCGGGATTATGCTTTAGAGACGAATGCATTCACGTTAAATAGGGCACCATCAAAATCCGTTGAGACGACACCTTATGAACTGTGGTTTGGCAAGAAACCCAAGTTGTCGTTTCTTAAAGTTTTTGGCTGCGATGCTTATGTGAAAAAGCTTCAACCTGATAAGCTCGAACCCAAATCGGAGAAATGTGTCTTCATAGGATACCCAAAAGTGACTGTTGGGTACACCTTCTTGTTGGAAATATGCCCTAGAGGCAATAATAAAAGCATTATTATTATATTTCTTTGTTCATGATAATTGTCTTTATTCATGCTATAATTGTATTATCCGGAAATCGTAATACATGTGTGAATAACAGACACCAACATGTCCCTAGTAAGACTCTAGTTGACTAGCTCGTTGATCAACAGATAGTCATGGTTTCCTGGCCATGGACATTGGATGTCATTGATAACGGGATCACATCATTAGGAGAATGATGTGATGGACAAGACCCAATCCTAAGCATAGCGCAAGATCGTGTAGTTCGTTTGCTAGAGCTTTTCCAATGTCAAGTATCTTTTCCTTTGACCATGAGATCGTGTAACTCCCGGATACCGTAGGAGTGCTTTGGGTGTACCAAACGTCACAACGTAACTGGGTGACTATAAAGGTCCACTACAGGTATCTCCGAAAGTGTCTGTTGGGTTGACACGGATCGAGACTGGGATTTGTCACTCCGTATAACGGAGAGGTATCACTGGGCCCACTCGGTAATGCATCATCATAATGAGCTCAAAGTGACCAAGTGTCTGGTCACGGGATCATGCATTACGGTACGAGTAAAGTGACTTGCCGGTAACGAGATTGAACGAGGTATTGGGATACCGACGATCGAATCTCGGGCAAGTAACATACCGATTGACAAAGGGAATTGCATACGGGGTTGATTGAATCCTCGACATCGTGGTTCATCCGATGAGATCATCGTGGAGCATGTGGGAGCCAACATGGGTATCCAGATCCCGCTGTTGGTTATTGACCGGAGAGTCGTCTCGGTCATGTCTGCATGTCTCCCGAACCAGTAGGGTCTACACACTTAAGGTTCGGTGACGCTAGGGTTGTAGGGATATGTATATGCAGTAACCCGAATGTTGTTCGGAGTCTTGGATGAGATCCCGGACGTCACTAGGAGTTCCGGAATGGTCCGGAGGTAAAGAATTATATATAGGAAGTGCTATTTCGGCCATTGGGACAAGTTTTGGGGTTATCGGTATTGTACCGGGACCACCGGAAGGGTCCCGGGGGCCCACCGGGTGGGGCCACCTGCCCCGGGGGGCCACATGGGCTGTAGGGGGTGCGCCTTGGCCTACATGGGCCAAGGGCACCAGCCCCAATAGGCCCATGCGCCTAGGGTTTCCAAAGGGGAGGACTCCCACTAGTGGAAGGCACCCCTAGGTGCCTTGGGGGGAGGGAAACCTCCCTTGGCCGCCGCCCCACCCTAGGAGATTGGATCTCCTAGGGCCGGCGCCCCCTAGGCCCTCCTATATGTAGTGGGGGAAGGAGGGCTTTCATCCCACGCCTTTGGTTGCCTCTCTCTCCCTCTCCAACACCTCCGCCTCCTCCATAGTGCTTGGCGAAGCCCTGCCGGAGTACTGCAGCTCCATCAACACCACGCCGTCGTGCTGCTGCTGGTGCCATCTCCCTCAAGCTCTCCTTCCCCCTTGCTGGATCAAGAAGGAGGAGACGTGGCTGTTCCGTACGTGTGTTGAACGCGGAGGTGCCATCCGTTCGGTGCTAGGATCTCCGGTGATTTGGATCACGTCGTGTACGACTACCTCATCCCCGTTCTTTGAACGCTTCCGCTCACGATCTACAAGGTACGTAGATGCATCTAATCACTCGTTGCTTGATGAACTCATAGATGGATCTTGGTGAAACCGTAGGAAAATTTTTGTTTTCTGCAACGTTCCCCAACAGTGGCATCATGAGCTAGGTCTATGCGTAGTTCTTCTTGCGCGAGTAGAACACAGTTTGTTGTGGGCGTAGATGTTGTCAACTTTCTTGCCGTTACTAGTCTTATCTTGCTTCAACGGTATTGTGGGATGAAGCGGCCTGGACCAACCTTACACGTACGCTTACGTGAGACCGGTTCCACCGACTAACATGCACAAGTTGCATAAGGTGGCTGGCGGGTGTCTGTCTCTCCTACTTCAGTTGGAGCGGATTTGATGAACAGGGTCCTTATGAAGGGTAAATAGAAGTTGACAAATCACGTTGTGGCTTTCACGTAGGTAAGAAAACGTTCTTGCTAGAACCCTACTTCAGCCACGTAAAACTTGCAACAACAATTAGAGGACGTCTAACTTGTTTTTGCAGCAAGTGCTTTGTGATATGATATGGCCAAAGTTGTGATGAATGATGAATGATCTATATGTGATGTATGAGATGTTCATGCTATTGTAATAGGAATCACGACTTGCATGTCGATGAGTATGACAACCGGCAGGAGCCATAGGAGTTGTCTTTATTTTTTGTATGACCTACGTGTCATTGAGAAACGCCATGTAAATTACTTTACTTTATTGCTAAACGCGTTAGCCATAGTAGTAGAAGTAATAGTTGGCGAGCAACTTCATGGAGACACGATGATGGAGATCATGATGATGGAGATCATGGTGT
>NC_041390.1:465287193-465288077 GCF_002162155.2 Triticum dicoccoides
GCCTAGTCGACTCGGATCGTGTAACACTTAGATGACTAGAGGGATGTCTAATCTGAGTGGGAGTTCATTAATAATTTGATGAACTTAATTATCATGAACTTAGTCTAAAATCTTTACAATATGTCTTGTAGATCAAATGGCCAACATAGTCCTCAACTTCAACGCATTCCTAGAGAAAACCAAGCTGAAAGACGATGGCAGCAACTATACGGACTGGGTCCGGAACCTGAGGATCATCCTCATAGCTGCCAAGAAAGATTATGTCCTACAAGCACTGCTAGGTGATCCACCCGTCCCACAGAACCAAGACATTATGAACGCTTGGCAGACACATGCTGATGACTACTCCCTCATTCAGTGCGGCATGCTTTACAGCTTAGAGCCGGGGCTCCAAAAGCGTTTTGAGAGACATGGAGCATATGAGATGTTCGAAGAGCTGAAAATGGTTTTCCAGGCTCATGCCCGAATCGAGAGATATGAGGTCTCCGACAAGTTCTTCAGCTATAAGATGGAGGAAAATAGTTCTGTCAGTGAGCACATACTCACTATGTCTGGGTTACATAACCGCTTGACTCAGCTGGGAGTTAATCTCCCAGATGATGCGGTCATTGACAGAATCCTCCAGTCGCTTCCACCAAGCTACAAGAGCTTTGTGATGAACTTCAATATGCAGGGGATGGAAAAGACCATTCCTGAAGTATTTGCTATGCTGAAATCAGCAGAGGTAGAAGTCAAGAAGGAACATCAAGTGTTGATGGTCAATAAAACCACTAAGTTCAAGAAGGGCAAGGGTAAAAAGAACTCCAAGAAGGACGGCAAGGAAGTTGCCGCGCCTGGCAAGAAAGCTGCCGGGAAGAAGTCAAAGAATGGACCCAAGCCTGAGA
>NC_041390.1:465291186-465299769 GCF_002162155.2 Triticum dicoccoides
GGAGCTATTGCACTTGCCAAGGAGCCCAGGTTTCACAAGAAGACAAGGCACATCAAGCGTCGCTTCAACTCCATTCGTGAAAATGTTCAAGATGGAGACATAGAGATTTGTAAAGTACATACGGACCTGAATGTAGCAGATCCGTTGACTAAACCTCTCCCTAGGGCAAAACATGATCAACACCAGAATTCCATGGGTGTTCGATTCATCACAATGTAACTAGATTATTGACTCTAGTGCAAGTGGGAGACTGTTGGAAATATGCCCTAGAGGCAATAATAAAAGCATTATTATTATATTTCTTTGTTCATGATAATTGTCTTTATTCATGCTATAATTGTATTATCCGGAAATCGTAATACATGTGTGAATAACAGACACCAACATGTCCCTAGTAAGCCTCTAGTTGACTAGCTCGTTGATCAACAGATAGTCATGGTTTCCTGGCCATGGACATTGGATGTCATTGATAACGGGATCACATCATTAGGAGAATGATGTGATGGACAAGACCCAATCCTAAGCATAGCGCAAGATCGTGTAGTTCGTTTGCTAGAGCTTTTCCAATGTCAAGTATCTTTTCCTTTGACCATGAGATCGTGTAACTCCCGGATACCGTAGGAGTGCTTTGGGTGTACCAAACGTCACAACGTAACTGGGTCACTATAAAGGTGCACTACAGGTATCTCCGAAAGTGTCTGTTGGGTTGACACGGATCGAGACTGGGATTTGTCACTCCGTATAACGGAGATGTATCACTGGGCCCACTCGGTAATGCATCATCATAATGAGCTCAAAGTGACCAAGTGTCTGGTCACGGGATCATGCATTACGGTATGAGTAAAGTGACTTGCCGGTAACGAGATTCAACGAGGTATTGGGATACCGACGATCGAATCTCAAGCAAGTAACATACCGATTGACAAAGGGAATTGCATACGGGGTTGATTGAATCCTCGACATCGTGGTTCATCCGATGAGATCATCGTGGAGCATGTGGGAGACAACATGGGTATCCAGATCCCGCTGTTGGTTATTGACCGGAGAGTCGTCTCGGTCATGTCTGCATGTCTCCCGAACCCGTAGGGTCTACACACTTAAGGTTCGGTGACGCTAGGGTTGTAGGGATATGTATATGCAGTAACCCGAATGTTGTTCGGAGCCCCAGATGAGATCTCGGACGTCACGAGGAGTTCCGAAATGGTCCGGAGGTAAAGAATTATATATAGGAAGTGCTATTTCGGCCATTGGGACAAGTTTTGGGGTTATCGGTATTGTACCGGGACCACCGGAAGGGTCCCGGGGGCCCACCGGGTGGGGCCACCTGCCCCGGGGGGCCACATGGGCTGTAGGGGGTGCGCCTTGGCCTACATGGGCCAAGGGCACCAGCCCCAATAGGCCCATGCGCCTAGGGTTTCCAAAGGGGAGGAGTCCCACTAGTGGAAGGCACCCCTAGGTGCCTTGGGGGGGGGGGGGAGGGAAACCTCCCTTGGCCGCCGCCCCACCCTAGGAGATTGGATCTCCTAGGGCCGGCGCCCCCCTAGGCCCTCCTATATATAGTGGGGGAAGGAGGGCTTTCATCCCACGCCTTTGGTTGCCTCTCTCTCCCTCTCCAACACCTCCTCCTCCTCCATAGTGCTTGGTGAAGCCCTGCTGGAGTACTGCAGCTCCATCAACACCACGCCGTCGTGCTGCTGCTGGTGCCATCTCCCTCAACCTCTCCTTCCCCCTTGCTGGATCAAGAAGGAGGAGACGTGGCTGTTCCGTACGTGTGTTGAACGCGGAGGTGCCGTCCGTTCGGTGCTAGGATCTCCGGTGATTTGGATCATGTCGTGTACGACTACCTCATCCCCGTTCTTTGAACGCTTCCGCTCGCGATCTACAAGGTACGTAGATGCATCTAATCACTCGTTGCTTGATGAACTCATAGATGGATCTTGGTGAAACCATAGGAAAATTTTTGTTTTCTGCAACGTTCCCCAACACTTCTATCACAGATCCGAAGGCAAGATATTCGTTGATAAGAATGGATCCTTTCTAGAGAAGGAGTTTCTATCGAAATAACTGAGTGGGAGGAAAGTAGAACTTGATGAGGTAACTGTACCTGCTCCCTTATTGGAAAGTAGTTTATCACAGAAATCAGTTCCAGTGATTCCTACACCAGTAAGTGAGGAAGCTAATGATGATGATCATGAAACTTCTGATCAAATTACTACCAAACCTCATAGGTCAACCAGAGTAAGATCCACACCAGAGTGGTACAGTAATCCTGTTCTGGAAGTCATGTTACTTGACCATGAAGAACCTACAAACTATGAGGAAGCGATGATGAGCCCAGATTCCACAAAATGGCTTGAGGCCATGAAATCTGAGATGGGATCCATGTATGAGAACAAAGTGTGGACTTTGGTTGACTTGCCCGATGATCGGCAAGCCATAGAGAATAAATGGATCTTCAAGAAGAAGACTGGCGCTGATGGTAATATTACTGTCTACAAAGCTTGACTTGTTGCGAAAGGTTTTCAACAAGTTCAAGGAGTTGACTATGATGAGACTTTATCACCCGTAGCGATGCTTAAGTTCATCTGAATCATGTTAGCAATTGCCGCATTTTATGATTATGAAATTTGGCAATTGGATGTCAAAACTGCATTCCTTAATGGATATCTTAAAGAAGAGTTGTATATGATGCAACTGGAAGGTTTTGTCGATCCAAAAGGTGCAAAGAAAGTATGCAAGCTCCAGCGATCCATTTATGGACTGGTGCAAGCCTCTCGGAGTTGGAATATATGCTTTGATAGTGTGATCAAAGCATATGGTTTATACAGACTTTTGAAGAAGCCTGTATTTACGAGAAAGTGAGTGGGAGCTCTGTAGCATTTCTGATATTATATGTGGATGACATATTGCTGATCGAAAATGATACTGAATTTCTGAATAGCATAAAAGGATACTTGAATAAGATTTTTTCAATGAAAGACCTCGGTGAAGCTGCTTATATATTGGGCATCAAGATCTATAGAGATAGATTAAGACGCTTAATTGGACTTTCACAAAGCACATACCTTGATGAAGTTTTAAAGAAGTTCAAAATGGATCAAGCAAAGAAAGGGTTCTTGCCTGTGTTACAAGGTGTGAAGTTGAGTCAGAATCAATGCCCGACCACTGCAGAAGATAGAGAGAAAATGAAAGTCATTCCCTATGCTTCAACCATAGGTTCTATCATGTATGCAATGTTGTGTACTAGACCTGATGTGTGCCTTGCTATTAGTTTAGCAGGGAGGTACCAAAGTAATCCAGGAGTGGATCACTGGACAGCGGTCAAGAACATCCTGAAATACCTGAAAAGCACTAAGGATATGTTTCTCGTTTATGGAGGTGACAAAGAGCTTGTCGTAAACGGTTACGTCGATGCAAGCTTTGACACTGATCCAGATGACTCTAAGTCACAAACCGGTTACGTATTTTTATTGAATGGTGGAGCTGTCAGTTGGTGCAGTTCTGATAACCCACAAGTATAGGGGATCGCAACATTTTTCGAGGGTAAAGTATTCAACCCAAATTTATTGATTCGACACAAGGGGAGCCAAAGAATATTCTCAAGTATTAGCAGCTGAGTTGTCAATTCAACCACACCTAGAAACTTAGTATCTGCAGCAAAGTATTTAGTAGCAAAGTAATATGATAGTAGTGGTAACGGTAGCAAAAGGTAATAGTAGTAAAACTAATGTTTTTGGTATTTTGTAGTGATGATAGCAATAGCAATGGAAAAGTAAATAAGCGAAGAACAATATATGGAAAGCTCGTAGGCAATGGATCGGTGATGGAGAATTATGTCGGATGCGGTTCATCATGTAACAGTCATAACCTAGGGTGACACAGAACTAGCTCCAGTTCATCAATGTAATGTAGGCATGTATTCCGAATATAGTCATCCATGCTTATGGAAAAGAACTTGCATGACATCTTTTGTCCTACCCTCCCGTGGCAGCGGGGTCCTTACGGAAACTAAGGGATATTAAGGCCTCGTTTTAATAGAGTACCGAAACAAAGCATTAACACATAGTGAATACATGAACTCCTCAAACTATGGTCATTACCGGTAAGTATCCCGATTATTGTCACTTCGGGGTTAATGGATCATAACACATACTAGGTGACTATAGACTTGCAAGATAGGATCAAGAACACTCATATATTGATGAAAACATAATAGGTTCAGATCTGAAATCATGGCACTCGGGCCCTAGTGACAAGCATTAAGCATAGCAAAGTCATAGCAACATCAATCTCAGAACATAGTGGATACTAGAGATCAAACCCTAACAAAACTAACTCGATTACATGATAGATCCCATCCAACCCATCACCGTCTAGCAAGCCTACGATGGAATTACTCATGCATGGCGGTGATCATCATGAAATTGGTGATGGAGGATGGTTGATGATGACGATGGTGACGGATTCCCCTCTCCGGAGCCCCGAACGGACTCCAGATCAGCCCTTCCAAGAGGTTTTAGGGCTTGGTGATACGTCCCCAACGTATCTATAATTTTTGATTGCTCCATGCTATATTATCTACTGTTTTGGGCAAGATTGGGCTTTATTATCCACTTTTATATTACTTTCGGGACTAACCTATTGACCGGAGGCCCAACCCAGATTTCCTGTTTTTGCTTATTTCAGTGTTTCGAAGAAAAGAAATATCAAACGGAGTCCAAACGGAACGAAATCAACTGGAGAAGTTATTTTTGGAAGGAAACCTACCGGATAGACTTGGACCCTACGTCAGAAGATGAAGGAGGAGCTCACGAGGGTAGGGGGCGCACCCACCCCCTGGGGCGCGCCCCCCTGCCTCATGACCCCCCCTTCGGTCCACCGACGTACCTCCTGCACCCATATATACCTACATAACCGAAAACTTCCAGAATGGAGATTAGATCGGGAGTTCCGCCGCCGCAAGCCTCTATAGCCACCGAAAGTCAATCAGGACCCTGTTCCGGCACCCTGCCGGAGGGGGGATCCCTCACCGGTGGCCATCTTCATCATCCTGGTGCTCTCCATGACGAGGAGGTAGTAGTTCTCCCTCGGGGCTAAGGGTATGTACCAGTAGCTATGTGTTTGATCTCTCTCTCTCTCTCATGTTCTTGATTTGGCACGATCTTGATGTATCGCGAGCTTTGCTATTATAGTTGTATCTTATGTTTCTCCTCCCCCTCTTCTCTCTTGTAATGAATTGAGTTTCCCCTTTGAAGTTATCTTCGGATTGAGTCTTTAAAGATTTGAGAACACTTGATGTATGTCTTGTCGTGCGTATCTATGGTGACAATGGGATACCACGTGATTCACTTGATGTATGTTTTGGTGATCAACTTGCGGGTTCCGCCCATGAACCTATGCATAGGGGTTGGCACACGTTTTCGTCGTGATTCTCCGGTAGAAACTTTGGGGCACTCTTTGAGGTTCTATGTGTTGGTTGAATAGATGAATCTGAGATTGTGTGACGCATATCGTATAATCATACCCACGGATACTTGAGGTGACATTGGAGTATCTAGGTGACATTAGGGTTTTGGTTGATTTGTGTCTTAAGGTGTTATTCTAGCATGAACTCTAGGGATGTTTGTGACACTTATAGGAATAGCCCAACAAATTGATTGGAAAGAATAACTTTGAGGTGGTTTCGTACCCTACCATAATCTCTTCGTTCGTTCTCCGCTATTAGTGACTTTGGAGTGACTCTTTGTTGCATGTTGAGGGACAGTTTTATGATCCAATTATGTTAGTATTATTGAGGGAACTTACACTAGCGAAAGTATGAACCCTAGGCCTTATTTCCTATCATTGCAATACCGTTTACACTCACTTTTATCACTTGCTACCTTGCTGTTTTTATTATTCCAGATTACAAATACCTTTATCTACTATCCATATACCACTTGTTTCACCATCTCTTCGCTGAAGTAGTGCACCTATACAATTTACCATTGTATTGGGTGTGTTGGGGACACAAGAGACTCTTTGTTATTTAGTTGCAGGGTTGCTTGAGAGAGACCATCTTCATCCTACGCCTCCTACGGATTGATAAACCTTAGGTCATCCACTTGAGGGAAATTTGCTACTGTCCTACAAACCTCTGCACTTGGAGGCCCAACAACGTCTACAAGAAGAAGGTTGTGTAGTAGACATCAAGCTCTTTTTTGGCACCGTTGCCGGGGAGGTGAGTGCTTGAAGGTATATCTTTAGATCTTGCAATCGAGTCTTTTAGTTTCTTGTTTTATCACTAGTTTAGTTTATAAAAGAAAACTATAAAAAATGGAATTCAGTTTGTCTCATACACTTCACCTTTTTAATATCTTTTGTGAGTATGATGGAAAGGATAATTGTGCTCAAGTGCTAGAAGAAGAAATCTATAAAATGTTTGGCACTAAATATTTGAATGATGAGCATGATTGAAATGTTGTTAGTATGAATTCCTTGAATATCCATGATGCTAATGATATGCAAATCCACAAGCTTGGGGAAGCTATGTTTGATGAAGATGATATTTTTTGTCCCCCAAGTTTTGATTGGCAAATATATTATGATGAAAGCATGACTCCTATCTATGATGATTATTGTGATGACACATATGCTTTAAATAATAATGATACCATGAAACTTGTCATCTTGATCTTAATTTTCAATCATATGATAGTTACTTTGTTGAGTTTGCTCCCACTATTCCGAATGAGAAGAATTTTGCTTATGTAGAGAGTAATAAAATTTCTATGCTTGTAGATCATGAAAAGAATGCCTTAGGTGCTGGTTATATTGTTGAATTCATTCATGATGCTACTGAAAATTATTATGAGGGAGGAACATATGCTTGTATGAATTGCAATAATATCAAGTTTCCTCTCTATGTGCTTAAAATTTTAAAGTTATCCTTGTTTTACCTTCCTATGCAAGTTGATTCTTGTTCCCACAAGTTGTTTGCTCACGAAATCCCTATGCATAGGAAGTGGGTTAGACTTAAATGTGCTAGTCATATTCTTCATGATGCTCTCTTTATGTTACAATTCTTATCTTTTATGTGAGCATCATTGAAATCATCATGCCTAGCTAGGGGTGTTAAACGATAGCGCTTGTTGGGAGGCAACCCAATTTTATTTTTGTTCCTTGCTTTTTGCTCCTGTTTAGTAATAAATAATTCATCTAGCCTCTGTTTAGATGTGGTTTTATACTTTTAATTAGTGTTTGTGCCAAGTAGAACCTTTGGGAAGACTTTGGGAAAGTCTTGTTGATCATGCTGTAAAAAATAGAAAGTTTAGCGCTCACGAGAATTGCTGCCATTTTTATTTGGAGAGTGCTATTTAGTTAATTCTTTTTGCAGATGATTAATAGACAAATTCCTCAGGTCCAGAAATTTATTTTAGAATTTTATGAGTTCCAGAAGTATACGTTTGATCCAGATTACTACAGACTGTTCTGTTTTTGACAGATTCTGTTTTTCCTGTGTTGTTTACTTATTTTGATGAATCTATGGCTAGTAAAATAGTTTATAAACCACTAGCAAACATGTCCGTGCATTGAAACGGGAGGAGAAAATCACATGTCCTAGTCCAGTAGACATGCCTCAAGGCCTCCCTTCCTCAGAGCCACGTTCTCTATTCTAACATGGTGGCCCATTGTATCCCCACTTGCCTGCTTCATTGTGTCAAGTTGAAACAAAAGGTGCTTGAAACAAAACGTGTCCCAAAGTAGGAGTTTACCTTTTCAGCAAAGCTTAGTATAGAGAATGCAATACGTGCTTGTCCTGCTTGTTTCTTCTTTGTTGCATCTTTGCAAATGTAACATTTGATGCATCTGCTTTGTTGCCTTGCGATGGATGTTATCCGTTGTCGGGCCTTCTCTTCTCAAGTGTCAATTCCGCATCAAAAAACTTGTCCTTCTGGTTTTCGAGAATTTCATACTTCTGTGACCCCATATTATCCATAGACTGATAGCAAAATCCTCAATCGATCATGTCCTTCAAGTCGCACGTTGCTTTCTACCACATCATTTTAAACAAAGGCCACTTGTGCATTGTTTTTCCTCTCTCGATCGATCTAAAGTTCAAAGTTTGGGTCCTCACATAGTACCTGTCTCCTTCACATTGGAATTGACGTATAATTCAAATATAGAATATGATAGTTGCAGGCACACCTCGTTCATATGTATGTGCACGTCATGGTTCCAACACTTCGTTGCGGAAGGCGGCAGACGGCGGGAAGGAGCGTTGGTGTTGGCAGACAGGTACCCTAGGCGTGATTTATTTCCTCGCAAGAGAAGGGAGGCAAGAGCAAATCCATGCAGTATGAGTTACAGGAGGGGGAGCGAGCTATGAGTCGAAGTGATTAAATATGTTGGATAACTAAACATCATGCAAAAGAAGGTAAGAAAAACCAAAAACAAAAGAAATAAGAGTTGTCCCATGGGTGCTTACACGACAAAGAAAGGTA
This sequence comes from Triticum dicoccoides, assembly GCF_002162155.2. Lineage (NCBI taxonomy): Eukaryota > Viridiplantae > Streptophyta > Magnoliopsida > Poales > Poaceae > Triticum > Triticum dicoccoides. Next base: position 465,299,670 of record NC_041390.1, read on the forward strand.
GGAGATGGCCAACATGACAACATGCAAGCACAACCTTTTTTTTAAGAAAACATGCAAGTGCACTCAAGAGAAGATGGATCGATCATAGCGCCTGTGTCGA